>NC_084971.1:32892176-33192176 GCF_963691925.1 Scomber scombrus
TCAAATTATCGACAGTTTAATGGTAATGATGATACTATAAACAGCTTTTTGCCTTATTTTGATGTCTTAATACAATTAGACATTTTTGATTTAACCTTTATTTTACCAGGAAGTCTCTTGAGATACATTATGAGATCAGTATAACATCCACATTTAACACAATGAGAAATATGAGAGATAATCATTTAAATATTTGCTTGGACTCCTGTGAATTGAAATTTTTTACTAATTTCAGACATTAAATAGATTAAAATATTAATTAAAATATCGACAAATGTATGTTAAAAGAACTGGGGGGAAATGGTATTACCAATGTTTTAGAGCCCAACCTTCACATTTGAGAAGCTGAATCATTAAATGATTAATCAATTATCAAAATAGTGCATTAATTTAGTAGAGGAACAAAGTGAAACTGTGGATTTTATCTTTTTGTTGTTGTTTCTGTTTTTACTCGCAGACTCTAAACAGGTTTTGTGTTTTCATCCGTCTGCTTCAAACTGATCCCAGTTTCCAAAATAGGCCGAACATCGTCTCTCTGAACTCTATAATTAAAAAGTCCTCGCACAGACAAAGCTTCTCTCTCTCTCTCTCTCTCTCTCTCTCTCTCTCTCTTTCTCTCTCTCTCTCACTCCTCTTCTCATGTCTCTGTCTCTGTCTCTCCTCCCTCTCTTCTCTCCCTCTCCCTCTCCCTCTCCCTCTCCCTCTCCCTCTTTCCTCTCTCTCTCTCTCTCTGTCTCCTGTCTCTGTCTCTGTCTCCTCTCTCTCCTCTCTCTCCCTCTCCTCTCTCTCTCTCTCTCTCTCTTCTCTCTTCTCTCTCTCTCTCTCTCTCTGTCTCTCTCCCTCCTCTCTCTCTCTCTCTCTCTCTCTGTCTCTCTGTCTCTCTCTCCCTCTCTCTCTCTCTCTTCTCTCTCTCTCTCTCTGTCTCTCTCTCTCTCTCTCTCTCCTCTCTCTCTTTTCTCTCTCTCTCTCTCTCTCTGTCTCTCTCCCTCTCTCTCTCTCCCTCTCTCTCTCCCCTCTCTCTCTGTCTCTCTCTCTCTCTCTCCTCTCTCTTTTCTCTCTCTCTCTCTCTCTCTGGTCTCTCTCTCTCTCCCTCTCTCTCTCTCTCGCTCTCTCCTTTTCTTTTACATTACAGTCTTTAATTAGTATTGCTCAGTCACAGATATGAAAGTTGTGCTCATGTATTTTTTTTTTTTTTGCTGAGTCACAATTTTAAAACCTCAAATTGAATTCCCAGAAAACTTTTAAAAACCAATCTTTGATGAAAGCAGACGAGTATTTTCTTTTTTAATAAGTGTGTTTTTGTCCTCACAGAGCTCCTGTTCTGGTCGCACTCGCCTTGATTGAATGTGGGATGAAATATGAAGACGCTGTCCAGTTCATTCGACAGTAAGTAAACATGTTGCAGGTCTACTCGGGTGATTTTCGAAGGTTTTATTTATTTTTGAAAAGCCACTTCAACCCCTGGTGGTCTCCTTCACGCCATTTTGATTAAACTGATACGGACTCTTTCTAGACTGTAATAATGTTGATTTTTTTCTTTCTATTTTAGATAAATAGTGCAGCACCTGTTCAGATTTGACTGATTGTTTGGCCTCCAGCTGCTACTCCAACACATATAAAACTTAATCCAGTTAACATGAGGTCTGAATGAGTTTATACACCAACAACATTCAATTTCTACATTTTTATTTTTTTTATCGCATGTGTGCATTAGTCTGTTTTTTCTTTTAATTAATTGTTTGTTTTTATTCCTTTTTCTTTACCCTAGTCCAGCTTTTATTAACTTTATCTCTATTTAATTTTTACTTTTGTTTTTGTCTTTTTAATCTATTTTAACCTAACTTTTTACATTTTATGTTATTCTTATATATATATATATTTTTTTATCATTCTTAATTCTCTTGCATGTTTTAGTCTCATCATTTTTATTCCTTATCTTTTTATTATCAGCTTGTGAAGCACTTTCAACTACATTAACCTGAATGAAGGCTGCTGTATAAATAAAGTGATTGATTTCCTCTCTCTCTCTCTCTCTCTCTCTCCACGCTCCTCTCTCTCTCTCTCTCTCTCTCTCTCTCTCTCTCTCTCTCTCTCTCTCTCTCTCTCTCTCTCTCTCTCTCTCTCCCCCCCCTCTCTCTCAGGAAGCGTCGAGGAGCGTTCAACAGTAAGCAGCTGTTCTACCTGGAGAAATATCGTCCAAAGATGCGTCTGCGCTTCAAAGACTCCAACGGCCATCGCAATAACTGCTGCATCCAGTAACAACCCCCCCACCCCTACCCCTAAACCCCCCCCCCCCCCCCCCCCCCCCCTCCCACCCCTCCCTTATTTGAGCCACGCCAACCAACCAACCACAGCTGAACAGTTTCAATTTAAATCGCGCTCGCTTATTTTACCTGGCAGGCTTCTCTTTCCTTTTTCTCTTTAGTCATTGTGTTGAAGTATTTTTTTTCTTTTTGGAAAACAATGCTTGGTTATTCTACTATCTCTCCCCTCCTCTTTTCTCCCCTCTCTCTCTCTCTCTCTCTCTCTCTCTCTCTCTCTCTCTCTCTATCTCCAGGTTCAAAATGAAGTGTTAAAAAATATTAAAATTGAAAGAAAGAAAGAAAGAAATCCAGAGTTGTGTTGAACCGGGATCACCGTGTTTTTCTTCTTCATGTGAATTTAACTTAGGAAGGGCAGCCGCTGAGTCGTGTATCATTGTAAGAGTTAATTGTTGTTTTTTTTTCTTTCTTTCTTCTTCGAACGCATCCCAAAGATTTGATTGGCCAGTTCGCGTTAGAATGTGTTAAAAACAAACGAAAAAACCGAATTAAGTAAAAGAAGGCCGTTTTAAGTTAACGTGAGCAAGTATGCCCCCCGTCCCCCCCCCCTCCTCCCTCGTTTCAATTTTGACTGACTAGAAAGAGGTATGCCTTCCTTCAAAATCAGATGGTTCATCCATAAATGCCTTACAACAATCGAAAGTGGAACAAAAGGCAATCGAGGCAGGCGCGGGGAGTCGTCTCCTCCTTCTCCCCTCCTCCCCTCCCTCCTCCCTCCTCTCCCGCCGCCGCCGCCGGCATTTGGAAAAGGTGTTTCATTTTCTACTCGGAACAAACAAACAACAAAAAAACCTAAAAAGAAAAAAAAACTTAAAAATAAAAAACAATCGTTGCCTTTGTCTTGTGCAGGAAGTCTTACACACACACTTATCTCCTTTCAGTAACTATTTTTTAATATAAAGGCTTAATTGTTGCAATATTTGTCAATTGAAAGTCTAGGAACTCGTATTTTTTCTGTTTCTCTCTATCAAACCTTCTGTTTACTAATTAACTGCCATGTCCAAAATGTGATTTATTTTATGTTGTTTTATTTTCCTCTTTTTTTTGTTTTTGCTTCAAACTGGACTTCCAACGTCTGCGATATTTTGTATTGCCTTTTTATTTTGATGTCCGTAACTTAAAAAGACTTGGATACTTGATGATTTTATGTAATGAAAAAAAATGTGTACTATTATTATTATTATTAGGTTGGCTATTTATACTATCAATGGATGTGTGATTTAGTACCGTGAGCGACAAAGTTGTACCTGTTCACCGACTTGTGAGAGTACATTAAAAATGATACACTGAAAAAAACAACCAAACTGTGAAGAGTGTTTTATTTTCACTGGTGATTAATAGAAAATAAGCAGTTTTACCTTTTTTATATCGGATTCTTTCTTCATACTTCAAAACACTAAAAATAAATAAAACTAATAAGCAGCATAAAATTTAATCCAACATGTTCCCATTGGCTGCTCTTCTATTCTACTGTCCACTTGCTGCTGTAATATGCAAATTTCCCCATTGTGGGACTTATAAAGTAATATCTTAATTAAATAACTATTCAATGTTCAAAAAGGGTGAAGGATGAAGGAAGGAACTTTTCTAGTCCTACCTCCCATTCATTTTTTCTCTTCTTTATACTTTAACTGATTTATTGACACAAAGCCACAATACATGGAAATGAGTCCAGAATAAACATACAGAACAATGACACCTGGCAGGAAGGAAGTACAACTTTCTACATATTAACATTAAAACAGATTGTGTATGTGCTTAATCATTGTTCTTGTTCCCTTTTTCTTATTTATATTAGAAAGTTATCTAGTAAAAGTAATCATGGTGTGTTGTCTCTTTGCCTTATAACTGATCAACTGGGGGATTTTTACCCTTTGAGTCACCATCCTGTAACTGTCCACCTGTTGTTTTTGGATAATGGCGTCTGACAAAAAGAGAAAAATCTACAGTCCTCATTTTGTGCAAAAGATTTATGGCTTCAGTTAAATCAAGTTAGTTGTTTTTAGTATAAAAATCCCCTTTTTGTTCCTTTCTCTTAACAGCATAACAGTCCACCTTAAATGGGGTTCTACTTGATTTTATTAACTCAGATGAATGAATCCTCATATTAGCTTGAGATAAACTTTTAAATGCATTTATTTTGCATAGGCGGAGGACTGTGGATTTTTGTCCTCCATCACTTCCATTGTAAACATGATGAAGGGATCTTCTGATGGTCAGTATGAACAGGAGGAATCATTACAGCAAGAAAAACAGCTTTAACCCTCCTGTTGTCCTCCCGGGTCAAATTGACACCATCTCTTTTGACTGTTCCTTCTTTCCTTCCTTCCTTCTTTCCTTAATTTTTCCTTCGTTCTTCCCCTCCTTCCCTCTTTCTTTGCTCCCTTCCTCCCTCTCTCCCTCCCTCCCTTCCTTCCTTCCTCCTTTCCTTCCTTCCTTCTCTCATTGCTTCCTTCCTCTTTTCCTTCCACCCTCCCTCCTTACTCTTTCCCTTCCTTCCTTCTTTCTTTCCTCCCTCCCTTCCTTCTTTCCTCCCTTTCTTCCTTCCTTCCTCATTCCTTCTTTCCTTCTTTCCCCCTTACTCCTTTCCTTCCTTCCTTCCTTCCTTCCTCCCTCCTTCCTTCTTTCCTCCCTTACTCCTTTCCTTCCTTCCTTCCTTCCTTCCTTCCTTCCTTCCTTCCTTCCTTCCTTCCTTCCTTCCTTCCTCCTGTCCTTCCTTGACCTGAGGACAACAGGAGGGTTAATGTTCATTTGGCCTACTGACTGTTGTAGACTTGTAAAATTATGCACACATCCTTTAAAATAATGTATTCTAGTCTCTTCTGGTGAGAGATTGGTCATGACGTCACTCTGAGCTTTAAGAAAAAATATCCACTTATGAAAAGAGGAATAATATTTTTTCCTTTTAGAGTCCATTTGTGGTGCATTTGGATGCAGGAAACATGGACTTCATGACCTATGCTCGAGGGCACCAACGGTTTCTGATTATATAACCGTTAATGTCCATTACGGGCAGTGATGGAAGAAGTATTCAGATCCTTTACTGAAGTGAAAGTAGAAATGCTGTAGTCTAAAAACACTCTATTACAAGTAGAAAGGAGAAAGAAAGAAGAAAAACAGGTTTAATGTTCATTTGGGCTCCTGCCTGTTGTTTTAATACATCAGTCTTCAAAAAGGCATCAAATAACTTTTAAATTATCTGACTGTAATAACATAAATTAATTTAAACCTAGATGGATGGTTTAAAATATACTTTGACAAATTCCTTTTCTCTATAATTCAGTTGTCATTACAGGTTGCAGATCCTCTGATTTCCGTCCAGCTCTTTAAATCTTCCGGTAACTGTGAAGTCACAAATAGCCTGTCTATAATTTTGGTTTTCATATAATAGGTACTTCTCCAGTTTAAGTTCCTGTTTAGATTCTATATTAAAAAAGACATATTTTGGAGCTCACTTTGTTCTCACTCACAGTTTTATATGAACTGATCCTTTAATATCATGAATCAGTTTGGTGTCTCCTTTATTTATTCACCTCCTTCAGAGTCTCATGTCCCTCTGATAAAAGTCCTGAGAAACCATCATGCAGAAAGAACAAGTTGTATAATGCAAACTAAACTTGTTAAAAGGATCTTAGATTTAGAGATTTTCCTTGTTATATGAGGTTGGTGTCAGTAGCTTCTATAATGGTACAGTTGGACCGCCACCATGTGGTTTGCCCCCTTGTGGTCATTTTAAAACTTACAGTTTAAGGGTTAAAACAGCCTGAAATCCATCTTCATCTTTTTCTTTCTTCTGGTCTTTCTGGTAGCAAGATGGTTTACTGAAGCTGATCCAACACAGTCACAGAATATGATATATTTGGATTTCATTGAAATGATTCGAGTAAAGGATGAGCTGCGTTGTCGTCAAGAAAACTTCTAGTGAAGCACAGCGACACGTTGTTAAATATCATATAAAGTATGTGACTTTCACCTCTGATATGAATGAGGATCCTGACTGAGATCATTTTAATAAGTTAAAGTCAACACATGCTACATTAGAGGGTTTCTTTTCATTATAAAACTACCTTGTTGATGACATTTTTGACTAAAAAAATTGCTGAATTTCGAAAGAATTTGTGAGCTAAGAAGGATGAAAGCGTATCCGAAAAGTTGTAGAAAATATCAAATAGACACAGTGATATGCTATTTCAGGTCAAAATTCAGCCTCAAAGATAAATTGCTTAGTTAAATTGTTCTTTAATTTAAGGTTTACGAAGGTCAAATAACTGTAAACTGTCTGAACTTGCCTTCTGATGATTTACTGAAAGAAACCAAATTGAATCAAATTGCTCTCACATTAAATTGTTTCATGCCAACTGAACCCAGATACAAACACATATGTCCATTATTTACTCAATTAATAATTTGGTCTTTAAATGTCAGGAAAGAAATGATAAAACATTTTGATCAACCCTAACCCTAACCCGATTCCCAAAACCCAAAGCGAGCTCATCAAGTGTCTTTTTTTTTTGTCCCAATCTAACAACCCTTTACTTTCCTAGAAGACCAAAAAAAATTTGAATCTGACATTAAAAATGTTTTTGAAGTCATGAGTTCAAACATACAAACCTCTGATCATGAATCAATGCATTAAACCAAATCTGAATATGTATATGTATTAATGTCATACTAATTGTTAATTAAAATAGCTTTGACTCTTTGACTAATCCTTGCAGTTCTACAAAAGTGTGAAAAACCTCAGATCTAAATACTGTTTTTTAAAGGCTTTTCCACCTTTTTCCACCAAGAATATCCAATGTTCAGGTAGGTCTGTCATGATAACTACTATTGTTGGACGATATATTGTCTCAGAAATAATCGCGATAAGCAAAATTATTTTCATTTGAAGATTATTTTATACAACTGATATAATGATAATATAATAAGCATAATAATGTAAGAGGGGAGGGATTGGAGAGTGGGCGCTACTCTTCTTTAAAAGCACAGACGGCCATTATGGTTGGGGACAGAGTTATTTACCTTTAATTCTTCTGCAGTCTCCACTCAGGACGTCACAGTGAGGAGTGGAGGACACTACTCACTTAGCCAATGTTACATGAATAGCCTCTTAGCTGCTAATGTGAAGTGTGGAAATACTGAGGTCAAAGGTCAAGTCCATGTATCATACGATAAGTCCATATATAACCGTGAAGATGTTGATAATTACGTTAATGTACGATAACTCGATATACAGACATGATGACATTGATAATTACGTTATTGTACGATAACTCGATAGTATTGATGATATTTACGTTATTGTACGATAACTCGATAGTATTGATGATAATTATTTTATTGTACGATAACTCGATATATAGACATGATGACACTGATGAATTATGTTATTGTTTGGTAAGATAACGCAATTATTGTGACAGGTCTATGTTCAGATGACAGTGGTATAATCCCAAAATATGTGTGTCTTTGTGACACAGCTGACAGTTTCTCATCGTCACACCTGGTCTGTTTTGGAGGAGTAATTTTTTGGTCATACTAGTCCATACAAAACATGCAAGAGGTTATCAAAATGTGTTTATTTTCCTCCTTTGTACAACTTGAAGATGTCCCGTCGAACCTTGATATAATAAATAAGAAGTCATATAAAACTGCTAAGAGAGGTTTTTCCAAACATCGCCGCCCTCAAAATCACAAAAACAACACAAAAGTCGTCATTGACATATTATTCAACATTTAGAGGAAAAGGGGGGATTTTAGTTGGTAAACGACAAAGATACTCACAAACAGATGTACGTCATCCAGCAGTATAATTTTGCATATTGACACATTTACATAAACATACAGAAAAACTTTTAGATTTGCCTCGTTGTTAGTTTTTAAGTTTTGATCTGAGGGGAAATGCGTCTGGTTGTTTTTTGTACATACACACTGAGCTCTTATCAATACTCCTTTTTAATTCTACAGTACACAGATGTGGCAAAAATTGAGGTAAAATTGAAACTTTTTTGTTTTAAGGAGTGTCTGCTGTTCATTTTCCACCCTCATGTCTGTTTCTAACCACAAAGATGGCTGGAAGAGAAAAAAAAAATCCCAAAAAAGACAAACCAAATGATAAAACCCAAAAAAGACAAATCTTCCAAATCTTCCAAGGAGTGCTGGTTTCTCCTTGAGTCTCTCAGTTTTCCTCCAGTTCAGCTTTCAGCCCTTCCTCACATCTCATTGGGGCCCTTCATGCTGGTGTCCTTTGCCGAAACCGGCGACGCCACCATGGGCAGAATGCACTGTGACGACTCACAGTAACCATTGAGACCGGCGGGACCAGGAGGCCCAGGAACGCCGTGATTACCGGGAACGCCACGAGGTCCCCGCTGTCCGTCACGGCCATCTGTGCCATAAGCTGCTCTGCCGGCATTACCTGACAGGAAACAAGCAACAAGTTCAGTGCCGATTTTTTTTTAAACGCAGAACTGACCTCTGACCGTTTACTCACCTGTTATTATTATTATTTAGTAATCAATTAAATCAATGAGTAAATGTGCTGTAATGGTTTTACATGCTGTTCGTTCAAGGATGCAGAGTCTGAAATGAGGACATTTATTCTTAAATTAGATATCCACCCTGCATCCGTCAATTACCTGGCAGACCAGGAGCGCCCGGTGCTCCTTTGGTTCCTCTCTCTGTGGGTCCTCTGTCCCCTCTGTCACCCTGGTCACCTGCAGAGCGGGAAGACAAGAGGAAACACTTAATTGAAATGACTATAATTAGCTCAGAGTTCAGACTCAGACTTCACTCCTCTTCATTAACGTTAAGAGGAACATGACTGATCCCTAAGGGGGGATCATGAAGAGGGGGGTGGGGGGGGATGTACTGCAGGACCAAAAAAAAGGATAGACATTTTAAAAAAGAGAAGATTTAATATGTCGTTTTGAGCTGTTGGCTAGAAGAAAGTGGTATGATTTGTTGCATTTTTGGCCTTGATTGACAACATGATCATCACGTCTAGATATGGACCTATATACAGTCTATGATATGGACTTATCATATGATACGTGGACATGACCTCGATAATTTTATTGACCTCAGTATTGCCACACTTCACATTAGTAGCTAAGATGCTATTCATGTCACATTGGCTAAGTGAGTAGTTGCCTTCATTCCTCACTGGACTGCAATAGAATTAAAGGTAAATAACTCTGTCCCCATAATCGCAGTCTGTTTTTTTACAGCAGAATCTTCTCTCCAATTTCTGTCTTTCTTTTCATTTCCTGCACAGTTTTGCGCTTCACTTGAACAATAATCAAAAACATAAATATGATCATCAAACTGCTAATCTGGATCTAACCTTTGATGCCTTTGCGACCCAGTAGCCCAGGTGGACCCTTCAGACCGGGTAGTCCTCGTGATCCGGTGTGTCCAGGGAAACCGTTCTCTCCAGAAGGGCCTGGAGGTCCAGGAGGGCCCGGGGGACCAGGTATTCCAGCAATACCTGACTCAGGCCTACTCAGGCTGGCGGCTAGCTGAGCCAGCTGCTCTGTGACACAAGAGGACATGTTTGAAATTTATATATTTTTTTTTATTTACAGCGTAGTCTCACAATTTAAACAGGATGTGCATCAGTTATTAGATACGTATGTATAATCATCAGTAGATTTTTTTTTTTTTAAAGATCAATTCACCAAAATCACACAAAACATTCAGTAGTGATGTTTATTTAGGTTTTGAGAAAATGTAACTACTCTGTACTGAAGGAAAAAAGTTGCTTACACTGACTCTTCAGGACATTTGAGGAAATACACATTGGAGTTGTGAGTTGGTGTTTTTCCAAATTAACTTTTAATACAAAGATATTAAAATAGCTACTCACTTCCATTTCACTGATTTGGAGATGTGAAGTTTTAGGAGCATGTAAAACAGTGGAAACTACAGAATGAGTTTAAAGCAGTTGACAAACACTTACCTTGCATTACTCTCATGCAGACTTGTTTGATATGTGTATCTGTCGCTGATTTTCCCTGTTTGGACAAAAACAGATGTTGATGCTGTGGTCGACCATCACATGCTAACTCTGTATAGCTGAACCTGAATTAGAAAACACCACTAAAACACTGTATGATGTTTTATTCCTTTCTTTTTGGAAATGCACTTAATAACTAGAATTATCCTTTAAGTCTCATGAATTCAAAGATTAAACATCTCACCGCTGCTCCCTGCACCCCTGGAAGACCTGGTACCCCCATGTCGCCCTGCATGCCACGGGGTCCTAGTTGGCCTGATTTGCCCTCTTTCCCCTGCTGTCCTCGGCCGCCCTCGGGTCCTTTATTTCCTGTCTCACCTGGTGGGCCAGTCTGTGAGCAACAAGAGCAGGTTAGACACTAAAAGTTAGACTGACTAGATGAAGATAGAGCAAGATTCATGGTGAACTAAATCTTCTAAAACATCTAATATTATAATCTAATCACTGACAGATGATAAGAAACATGACAACCTTAAATATCATTAAATATACTCAGGAAAAAGGAAGAGTGTGATTATAAACAAGAAGGAAAAGCTGTTAATAAAATAAATTCTTCACTTCATGAGGATTATCACTTGATGCCAAAACTCAAAATATCCCATAGCCTGCAGAGAAGCAGCTGATTTTGCTCCCTGAACAGTTACAGGATGTTAACAATGAAGATAATTCTTTCAGGAAGCATTCAGGCTTTTCTTTATTTTAATCAACAAGAAGTCATATAACATCTTGTAAAGTTGAGACATACAGTAAAACCTTTTGTAGTGCAGCTGTAAATGTTCCCTAAGATGTGATGTGATAATGATGTTGTGTTTAGGTGAACATACCGATCCTTTCTCTCCTAGTTCACCTTGATCACCCTGGAAGAGAGATAACATAATTATACACAGACATAAATAATTATATGTCTGCAAAAATGTTACATCCATATCCATAGTTTGTAGAAACAGAAGATGCTGCAGCAGAGATGTTTTTAGACGTTGTCCAGTAGAGGGCGCCAAAGAGGAGGGGAAAATATTTTGTTATTCAAGGTTCAAGGATTTTTATTGTGCAATTAAATTCTCACCTTCTGTTTAAGTAAGAAATAAAATAATAACAATCTGGAAAGGCAAAGGTAAAGAAGTGTCTGAATGTCTGAAACTGCCATGAAACACATCACAGTTAAAATTAGTTATGGGGCAAAAAAACATCTTTTTGGAGGCTAGAATTGGAAGAATGGGTCAAATGAGGCAGCCAAAACTGTTCTGGGCCATTTCTGAAAGTCATTTTGTGTTTTCTATGTTGCCAAATTTCTTCTTCATGTTTTTTTTATTTAAAATTATGAATCTCCACATGCGAGTTTTGTGTGTTTTCTACAATTATTTCCTGTTTTCCTTACATTTTACATCATAGTACATCTTATTTGTGTGACATCACTGGATAGGTTGTGCTAATTTGGGGGATTTACAACACTTAATGACACCTTGAAAAAATAACTAAAACAAACAAACAAACGATGACATATATAAACAGTTGTCTATGGTACGCTCCAAATGGTTAAAATCAGTTATATGCAAATATAATTTTATATGTAATAAAAAAGGTGTATACTGACTGTAACCAAAATATAGTAAACAGTACAAAATTGTCAAAGCAGCAAAACAGTGCACACATATTGTTTTGTTCAATGCAAACATTTCATCATTAAGCAGACTCTATTATTGTATTGCTCACTATGCTGCTTACACTTAATCAATAGATTATTGACAGGCTGACTTTCAACTCAACAAACAAACACTTCTGTCTAGATGAAAACAGTCAAAAGCAGATGTTTCAGCAGTCGATCACTCACCAGTTCTCCACTATCTCCTGGTGTTCCCTCAGAGCCGGCAGATCCCTGAAATACAGACACATGACAGATTTGTTAGCATTTAATTTGCTCCGATTTAACACTGTAATCTGTTTGGGGGGGTTTTAATAGCAGATGAACTATTACAGCATATGAAACATACCTGATCTCCCTTTGGACCATCCAGACCAACTGCACCCTGAAAAAAAGGACAGAATGAACATTTAATTATTTAAAACTACTTACAGTAATGATTTAGTTTATGGACAATTAGAAGAAGTCAAACCCAACTAGAAATGTTTAACTTATTTATTTGTCACCTGAATACTGAGGAGGAGGAAACCTGATACATGTGCTTTACACCCATACCAAAGATGTGGAAGAAATTATAAGAATGTACTATTTATCGAAAACTCAATCTTGTTTTCCTTTTCTTCCTATTCACTTCAATGGAAGCCCAAATAACAGACAAATTCAAGCATGCGTTTCCTGTTTAGGTACGATCTACGGCAAGTCGAACTTCACTTTTGTTCAATGCTCGGTCAGCCAATAGACAAGTTGCTGCTCTGTGCTTGGAAATAGAGGAGTCACTGTTCTGATAATGATACATTTATGATGCAGGTAATAAATACATTTTGATCAGAGCTGCAGTACATTGTGTAGTTTGGTAATGTGATGATGTATTAAAAGTGGAGATGAAAGACACTTGATGAATTCAGTCCATCCAAACACAATGAAGCAGTGTTTCACATCCGCCTGGTTGAATCTGTTGGAGCAGCTGGAGCTCGAACCAAAACAGGAAACACATGTTTAAATTAATCTGTTGGACTAGCTTCCATAGATGTGAAAAGAAAACAGCAAGTATTCAGAGGGCAGAAGTGTAATTAGACTTTTCCTATATATATGTGTGTGTGTGTGTGTGTGTATGTATATATATATATAGTATAACATTTGTGATTTGTGATATTTCACTATACAAATAAAATTGACTTTGCTTCACTTTTTTTGTGTTTTCTTGTTTCAAAATCTTACTCTGTCGCCCTTCTGGCCACGATAACCAGCGGGACCAGGAAGTCCTGGAAGTCCCAGATCCCCCTTGCTTCCCTGTTAAAACACACAACCACATAAATTTAAAAAAATAAACACACAAAAACATGCACGCACACACACTCAGAGTCACAACACAAGTCGACTGTGAGAAGAGTTGAGAAAAGTTACTATGGCCAACCTCAACTTGACCACTTCTACAGAAAAACATTTTATTTCCAGCTTCACATTGATGAGCGTTGAGGCTCTTGAGGAACCCCCCAACCCTCCCTCAGATGTTTCTGGGTGTGTGCGGGTGCAGATTGAGGTGTACAGTGAACCGACCGGTTTCAAACATTCCTGGGGAACAGAGAGCTCTTTCAGGGCTTCTCAGCTTCTTTTCCTGCCCTGAATCCCCCCCTGAGTTGCAGAAAACCCCCCCTTGGGCCTTCAGACGTCCATAACAAGAGGCTATTCATGCCCGCTCACCGGCGGATTACAGACTTAACTGCAGGCACAGAGGTTCATAAAGACATGCCACTCTTTATAATAACAGCAAAGCACAAGGCTTCACTTCCCAGCAGTGGATGTCTGAGCAAGATACAAGGTTTATTTTGTTGAATGATCCTGTTGTTCAATAATAGGTTCAAGATTCATTAACACTCATTCCTCGCTTTATATTTCAGGGCAGATCTCTTAGTTTTGATACAGTAGATTGGATTAGTCGACACTTTGGATCATACAGCAAATCCACGGACATGCTGATAAGATCTAGGAGGTTGCAACACTTTTAATAGTTTCAGCCTGATTGAACTTTGCTTCATCAATCTTTGCTCTCCTTTTACTCGTGTCTTTTCCCCTAACAACAGTATTATAATAATCCTGTTGTTTTTCTCTGAGATTTAATTATTTTGACTAAAGAAGGAATGTTTTTACCCTGCTGGCAATTTGTTATCCTGCCAGCAGGGAATCTAAGAAACTTCACAAAGCTTTGCAGACAGATTTTGACTTAGAAATAATTTAATTATTCTTAATAATAAATAAATAATAGCTCCATATCAGAGTTTTCTGCCAAGTGACGTGTGTCAATACCATCCATACCTGTGATTCAGACTATAACCGAGAAAGAGATTTGATCCCTAACCTTACGAGTGTGTTTGCAGGTTTAAGAAGTTAAACTGATTGAATCCTGTTTGTGCAACAAAAATGTGGATAATTGTTTATCTCTGGCAAAGGTGTAAACTCTCTGAACCTAAAATGAAAGCTCTCCAGTAACAGTTTCCAGCCTGCACTGACCTCATATTTACCACAAATTTGGCAGTGCTTTTTAAAAGGGCTTTAAAGAAAATAAACAAATTAATCTGACTAAATTTACATTGAGAAGTATTTTTTTTCTAATGTCCCAATGCTTTATCTCATATTGTGAAGCTAGTCCTACAGTCCTCTAGTAATAAACCATAATTTTCAGACAATTTCATCTGCACAAGCATTGTTTAAATGTTACTGTCAACCAGTAATTCTTCAGTTTTTGATCTAACTCCTTGGAGGTATCAAGACTGTGAAGTTCTCAACTGTTAAATTAACCAAAATCGTACAAGAATTGAGCCTATCACAGTAAATACTTAAATATTAATGTAGTATATTCTCCTGTAATTGATGAATATGATTAAACATGACAATATGACTTTTACACCAAACATTAACATATGGCTTTTATCTATGCTGTAAAATAGTTGGTTTATACAGTTGATCCACAATTATGATTTCCTTTTACTTTAACAAACTGACCTGCAGAGCAATTCATATTTTAAATATCCCCTGCTTCTCCAATTGCCTCATCCTCTGTCACTGGGAGAGCTGCCCAGTTTGATTTGCATGTGTCTCCTTTTAAGATCCAAGTGGGATTACCATGTGTTTATTATTCTGTGTAGCTCCCAGATGACTAAAGATGCACGAGAGGATCATAAATGGATCTTGCCTTGTTCACTTTGCTTTGAGTTCAATCTGATTTAACTTTGACCTGTAAAATATGGTGGAAAATCTTCATTAACACATCAATGTATGATTTATCAGATCTAATATGTTAATTTCCCATTGAATGCTCACCAACATCGATTCGGGCTGTGAAAGTTGTGTTTATGTAATTGTTGCACCCACAGGGAAGTAGCAGAGCAGGGAGGGATGCTGCATTCAAATGAATTTATCATTGCTAATTCTGATCTGAATGTCGATTTCATCTTTAGTTCGTCTTCGTTTTAAAGCAGCAAAGACAAACATACTCTGAAGATGCTTCAGTGAAACCACTGGCAGTAATCTGTTGTCACTTTCACCTCTATACGACTGCTTTCTGGAGATTTTGTTCTCCGACAAAGACTCAGTCATTGATGAAGGTTTTGGGGCAGATTGTGTTCTTTACATTAAACAGACTCTCTCTCTCGGGTCTTACCCTGCCTCCCGGTGCTCCTATAGGTCCAACATTTCCTCTTTCTCCTCGTTCACCCTGAAACAAAGAAGAGCAGCTGAACACAGACAGGCCTTCATGCATCAAAGCACCATTAAAAGAAATATTTAAAATTGAGAGCTGAACATTATTTGTAATTTCTGGCCTATTAGCGTGCATCAAGACACCAACCTGACTCAACTATTAATTGAATTGAATATGAAAATGTAAAACGAAGGTCATGAAATACATCAAAACACGTTTTGTTCTTTTTCATACCAGTAATAAATTAATAATGCAATAAGTGGAGGCAGTTATATTAACAAGTTTTGCTTAGTAAAGAGTAACTGTTAACTGGCTTTTATGTGGCAGTTATTAGATCATCATTAGATCAACATGCACACTGTTTTCTTTTGAAAATGTATTTTCCTTCTGACAGTGAGATAATTTACCACATCAGATTGCACAGTGTGGTAATGTTGAAACTGCAAAGTGCATGATATAAAACTGCAGATATGATTTGATCCTTCTTATCAAGTTATAGGGTCCTCTTCTATTGAACCCACCATGCTGCAATGCCATGTAACTACAGTAGCCCAAAATGGACAAACCAAACACTGGACCTTTAGCTGTTTCCGCGATTTTTTCGGTCACTGTAGCTTCTCCTATTAGCCTGGAAGGGGAGGGGTATTCAGCTGGTTGCATCAGCAACCTCACCATTAGATGGCACTAAATCCTTCATGCTGCTCCTTTAAGTCAGTTCTAACTTTGATCTTTGATGGACTCTGATTCAGAAAAATGTTCTGCACTTGGTTATGAGCCCACTTTAGTTGGACTACAAGCTAAAATATGAAACTCTATGACATAAAATAATGACTAAAAGAAATATCCTACATTCTCCTGCATGTAATTCAATTAATACCTGAGGATTTCTCCTGTCTTAAGGAGGAAAAACTGTACCTTGCAGCTTTAAGTTAAAAATATTACATGGAAACTGATTATTAACTCACTGGTCCTCCTCGGGCTCCAACAGGTCCCACTTCTCCCTGCTCGCCACGCTCGCCCTGGAAACAAATAAAACATCATTTTAGAGCTGGTGACATTAGTTTTCTTGTCTTGTTGAGGAAATATTTTGACCCTTAAAACACTTCTGAAATCCCTGTACAAATCACTCAACCTACTTGTTTCCCTGAAGATCCCATCTGTCCAACAACTCCTGGATCACCTGTGTTACCCTGGTAACAAAAAGACGAAAACATTGCAGTTCATTTGATTAATATTATTCTATCTGGACATTGCTGTTAGTAAGTAGTGGTAAAAATATAGTACTGGTATCATGTCATCACACTACAATCAGTATTGTAATAATAGATGCATATGTTTCAGCATACCTTCGAACCACTGACACCTTTCTGGCCATAAGAGCCTGGCATACCCTACATGGAGAACATTGTGTTAAACATCAACATCTGAGATCAAAAAGGCAATTTTCTGATGAATTGGGGATGTTTCAAAGGTCAAAGGTCATACTTACAGGCAGACCTTGAGTGCCGGCATCACCTGGAGCCCCATTTTTCCCTGGAAGACCCTGAATAACAACAAAAACCATTAACCTGCAAATGTCAACTAAAAGCACTAAAAGCACACTTCTAAAATTCTTAAATTGCCAAAAACAGGTTTTCTGTCAAAAACCCCTTTTAAACACTACTACTATAGTTATGTGTTACCTTCGACCCTGGCAGTCCGGGTATTCCTTCACGAGCATCTGGACCAGCGAGGCCCTGTTGACACGAGATAGAGCAATGTGATACAGATGAAATCTAAAATTCACATAAATGTGTTTCTCTTTTAAATGTAGACAAAAAATACAAGAGTAAGGAAGATCATATAATGAGTAGGGAATGGTCTGTAAAGGGTATTTAGTCATTTTGTTGATTGACAGAAAGTTGATCATTTTTAATCATTTTTGAAGAAAAAATACTATAGATTTCTCTGGTTCAAGCTTCTTAAATGTGAATATTTTGTCTTCTATTATCTTTGGGTTGTGGACTGTTGGTCGGGACAACAAGACATTTGAGGAGCTCATCTTGGTCTTTGGAAAACACTGATCGTCAATTTGATACCATGTTCTGATATTTTATGAGCAAACAACTAATTGACTAACTGAGAAAGTGAAAGTAATTATTTGCAGCCATCAGCATATTGTGAGGATGGTTGAATTGATACTCAGTGTTGTTAAGCTGCATAAGGAACCGTATCGGGTAAAACATCGGTATTTACTGGGTTGGATCCCTTACAGCAGGTAAGAAGGTAGAAATGTATGCAAGAGGGCATGAAAGATGGTGGATGGGTGGTGAGGAAAGCAGAAGAAAGGACAGATGTTAGGTGGAAAAGTGGATTTATATGGAGGTTATTGATTGATTAAGAAAGTCTAGCAGTGCTCACAGCCTCTCCTTTTGGCCCTGGCACTCCTCTGATTCCAGATGGACCTCGTTCCCCCTGCAGACAAACACATTATCAAACGTAAATAACAAATGAAGCATTGACAGGAGAAACTAAATAAATTAAAGTAAACCGAGATGCAAGACATGACAAATAGTAAGGTTACATGTGAACTAGATGCACTTTGGGTCTAGTTCATGATTAAGATCTTACCGACACTCCCCTTGGCCCGGTTTCACCTATTTTTCCTCTTTGACCAGGATCACCCTAAAAAAAAAAGTATTAATACGTTTTTTATCAGTATTTTGTATAAATAATAAGTGTTAGTGGAGATGATAATGAGGGACTTACCGGGCCTCCAAGGATACCCTGAGGACCTAAATCACCAGGTTTTCCACGAGGTCCCTGTTTTAAAAGAACAGAAAGTTGTTCAAGTTACAAACACATTTTTTTATTATGATTCAGTGCTTTGCTATGATCATCACAATGATTGAGAAGTCCTCTGTGCCTGCTGCAGTTGAGTTTGTTGAGTTTTCAGTGACATGCTGTAGTATTAAGAAGCTTTTAGGATTATTTATTATAATGTTTTATATTATTTTATATTCTCTGTGTTAGCGAGTTTTTATTGTTTTGTGTTTTGTATATTTATATATTGTTGGCATGAGGTGACTATTGTGGTTTCCCATTTGGGGATCAAGAAAGTATATCTATCTATAATAATAAGGTCATTAACAGACTCAGGCATCATAAAATGGCAAGTGAGGATTTATTATATGGTTCCTCGTAGGTCTAGGGTAAAACATTTACCAAAAAGTCTACATATTCAAAATCAATTGATAATTGATCATTTACCAGCCATTCAAAGTGTCTAATTATGTTTCTCAGACTGGTACCAGTACAAGACTTAAGTCACTTGTAGCTTTCAGTGTATGTTGTGTTATAACTGGTCAATTTCAGGTATTAATATCCTTGCAATACTTTGTACTGGTTCCTTTATATTTAGTTGTTCAAATAACTTCCTGTAATGAGAGTACATGTTATCTTCTACCTTAGGAAGTATTGCTGTCGTAATCTTTAAAACCCACAATTTTGTTTTTTAAATGTGAAAATGATTCATCTTCGACTCACAAATGTTTTTCAAACATTCAGCAACATCATTATGGGACACTAAGCTTATTCTCTTCCATTAATGACCACAGTGGAAATCATTTCATGTTGTATAGCTTGTGGGATTTCCATCATTGTGTATGACCTCTTACCTTGTCACCTTTGGAGCCCATTATTCCTGAGAGGCCTCTTTTTCCACCTGGGCCCTAAAATTACTCAGCGGAGAGGAAAGAAGACAAACATGTCCCATGTTAATATGTTTGACTGTATTCACTAGATGTGTGTGGTGGGATTTTTTCAGTATGATGGTGAGTTGAGAGAGAATGGTGAAATATTTTACTGGTAGTCCTTGAGATCCGACTTCCCCTGTTGGTCCTTGGTCACCCTCCTCTCCCTGAAAGAGAACAAAACCCAGACATTTCATCATTTTAGGACTTAAAAATGTTTGAAAATCTGTTTTGTCAACTTTTTAAAACTGTAGCGTTATGGAATTTTGTAAAAGCAACAGCTATAAACTTTAATAAGCATAGAGGAAAGTGTCTCATATTTGCAACTAATCATACTGTAAATTTATGTTTGTTGGTTTATAATTACTGACACTTAGACTCTACAGTGAATGAATATATCAAACATTTCCAGAGTAATTTGCAGGTATGTAACTGTTTTTTAAAAAACATTTTGTAAACATTTTTTGGTGCAATTACAAGAAAAATAGAAAAAGTTGTAAGTATTTTTATTTTGCTCAAACTATGTATTTGCATATTGGGTTGTTTCCTATTATCTTTATAATGAGTGAGTATTAATGAACTTTTTCTGTAATTTCCAGGACATTTGTCAACAATTTAATTCAATGTTACTACTCAAAAAGCTTATGTCATGTAGGTTAGAAGAAATGTAGTAGATGTTTTTAAGAAATAATCCAATATCCTAATATGTAGTTTGACACACAAAATTAAACAATGATAACTGAATTGTCATGTATCTAAACTTACCAACCAACTTAACACTTTTTTCACTTTTTTTGTAATTGGTACCAAATTGCACCACCGTTTTTGTAAAATACCCTAAAAATGAACTGTTATTAGCAAATTACACTGAAAATGTCCAAGAAATTAGTATGGCCCATAGAGGCTGCTCAGTGTGTAATACATTGAAAAGAAGGAGGATAAAAGTATTTTACCTTGTGTCCTTGTCTTCCAGGCTCACCAGATTCACCCTTAATCCCTTTGTGGCCCTTCACAAGGAAACAGCGAGTTAATCTTAAATTGTATTTGATAAGTCGGGAAAATAAAAGGCGAACGGAATGTCATAAATACAATCAGTCAATAAGAAATATGATCAGCCTCAGTGAAATGTTACTTACCTTCATGCCAGAGAGACCAGGATGTCCATTCAGACTAGCAGGACAGGCATTGGGACACTGAAAAACATAACAGCCTATTTGAGGTCATGGAAGAGGCCTGCCACCAGGGGGCTCCACTGACAGTAAACCCCGCTAGCAAGAACAGGGAAGATGAACAAATACGATTTTATATATTTTAGACATTTTATAACAAATCCTATGAAAGGTATTGCTGATTATTTCCTTGAAAATCTTATATTTTTGTATATGCTCAGTGGAGCTTTTTAGAGTTTAAAATGAAAGTCAGTTTGTGTGATAAAGCCGATGAATGTGGGGATTAGCAGCTTTGCCTCCATCAGCTTATGTTGTCTAAAAATCAACATCTAATGTACCCAATCTAATTATAATGTTGTTCAAATCTGTATTTTGAGGCTTCTTGTTTTTTTTAAATGTCGTTGATTGGCTGTGGACTCTTGAAGGAGAATTAAACAATTTTCCACATCAAAGTTTGTTTCCAGGTGTTGTGGAGTACTACTGCATATGTATAATAAAGTAGTCGAAAGACTTTTTTTTTTGGTCTCCAGGGAGCTGTGTGACATCTGATGAATTGCCTCAAGTTTGAAGTTTGAAAATATGAAGTTAGAAAGAAGTGAGGTTACCATGGTGGAGGCTAGCAACTACAGGCTACATTAGCTGCTACTATAATAATGCACAGTAATCTGTGCGATTGAGTGAATCAAGTATATCTTATAAAATCATTAGTAGTTATGTAAAATAACTGAAATCCAACTGTGTATATACGAAATAAAACCAAAAAAACACAAAAATGCACCGCTTTGCTATGCCAAAGTTTTGTGGTACCATCCTTGAAAGCTCATTCCTGTGTTTTATATTGATGTGTATTATCTACTATGCAGAAAACATGTAAAAGTTACAGTATTTAAAAAACTTTAAAGGTTAAAGGATTTTGCTGATTAGTTGTTTTAATGAATCTACTTTAGGATCAAACTTACCAGGTCCTCGCCTTGATACACTGCGGGAGGCCCCTAGAAGAAAAACAGTGCATTTGAATTTTCATTCTTTTTTTCATACAAATTACAACTTTTTTGGGGATTTTATTGTGTGGACAGTGATAATCATGGTTTCAAAGACCATAAAAATGGTACTTTCTTTACATCATTGTATCAAACATCCCCATAGTGTATATCCGAGAGCTGCCCGCTGTTCACTGTCCCCCCCATAACCATAAGAAAACAGTTGTGGTATTTACCCGAGCCCCAGCAGGACCAGGAGGACCCACTTGACCTCTCCGGCCTCTTGCTCCCTGTGACAGATACAAAACTTTGAATACATGCACAGACAAGAAGTACATTTCACTTTAAAGCTTCATGCAACTTTTTATTGATCTTCGTTAGCTTCATTCAAATTGATTTAAAGGCAAAAATCTATTAAGTTTAAAATAATAATGGCACTGTGCTAGTTTACTTACAGGGGGTCCAACTTTACCCAGTTCACCTGGTAGCCCATCTGTCCCTGGAATACCCTGTTAAAGAACAAAATGTCTTTACTATTAACAGTCTATTTGCAGAAAAGCCATTTTGCCACATTATGCAACAGTTCATATGAATATAGTGATATTAAAGAGTAATTTAACGCAGAACAAAATAGTTTTTGCTGACCCCTGGTGGTTGCAGGGATGTAGAAGTGCACTCCAGGGTGTGGTAATTACAACATGACATCACTGTTGGGTGTGTTTACAGACCAGGAAGTGGATGCACCAGGTGTTCGTAGTTATAAAGTAAGTATTAGCTAAGTTTTAATTCAAACTGGTTGCACACAAACAAGTTCTTACGTAGAGGTGTAGATCGCTACTAGCCAAAAAAAAGAATTCTTAAGTTTTAATGGTGCAACCTGATTTAGTAAATCAGTAGTTTGAAACTAGTTAGTAGTTACTAAATGGGACTATATACACAACTTTAGTGACAGCTGGTGCAGCCCAATCCAGCAGAGATCATATAAACAACAATGTTCCGTTAAATTACTCTTTACACAGCATGGACAGTGCTGTGATCCCTCACTCTGCCATAAGGGTTTTTACACATTTAAGTCCTCTTTCATCGTTATTCAGCATAAAGACCTCGACACACTGATATTAACGATAATGATCATTACTTTCATAAGCTTACATTATATGGTTTGTTTGATAATCTTTGTATCAAGCACTAAATTTGGTCTGATTTTAACAACATTTGGATTGAACTGCTGCATTCCTGCATTCAGGCAGCGATTAATCCAAAAATCTCATGCTGCAATTTTGAAAATAGTATCAGTGCAAAAATCCTGGTTGTCCATTGTGATACTAAGCAGGTTCAGTTGCAGTTAAATCAATGAAAAGAACCTAAAAACAGCCTGTTCACAGTCACCACTGTGTTTACTTATACATGCTAGTCTGAATTGAAGAAATAAGATACTGAGCTGTAGATACTCACATCAAGCCCATCAGGTCCTACACCCTGTGAGACAGAAATGACAGTGTCAAAACAGATTAGATTTTATTATTGTAGTAACAGTGGTTCACTTAGAGTATACATTAACTACTTAAAATAAACAATACATGAAATAATATGTGCAGGATATATCAAATAAAGTGTATACTATTGCTTTACTACATAAGAGTTTTCAGTGATGGATGGTGTAAATTATGAACTCTGTGTATTTAACTCCTACACATATACTGATTAATGCAACTCATAGAGTACATCAAGCACTGTTTTCTAGAGTTTGTGTCAATTTACTGAGCAGTTTGTAATGCGCTTTTACATTTTAACCCCTACTAAGCGTCATCTCACACAAATCTGTACAGAATCTGCATTTATGTTGACTAATTTAATCTGGTTATTTCTGAAATTAAAAGATTAAAGAATCTGTTTTTTACCCCCCAAACTAAACATCTGGAGTCCTGAATGATTGTTATAGTTGTTATCTACACTTACGAGCTCTCCAGTAGGGCCACGTGCTCCAGGATCCCCCTGAAAACAGAAACAGAAATGTGAATTGATATCAGAAATATCAGAAATGATATAAGAAGATTCACAGTAGTGACAAGTGTAATCCTACTGCTGAACATTCAAAATATATCAAAAGAATAAATGAGGTGTGAGCAGAGATGAATGAAGTGTGTTTCAGTCCTTCCAGGTCTGGCTGTAGAAAACATCTCTGCAGACGACCCTGTGTGAAAATCAACAAAAAACAACTAATTCAATCAAATTTATAGATTATAAACTTACTTTTGGCCCTTGTGCACCCACTGCACCTGGATCTCCAGGAGGTCCAACTGGTCCCTACAGAGAAATCAGTACATTACAAAATAAATTCATTTTAAGATACAGCACACAACATTGTTTACACTTTGCACACATATTGTTTTAATACAAACAGGATAAATATGTTAAAATTGTTGTTGAGTGAAGACATTTCAAAGTTATTCCTTACACTTACAAATGTTGGTAATTTTGGCAGATATGATGATAATTTTGTTGGGAAACTACACTTTGCCCAAACTTAATATATTGTAGGTTTTATTTCTAAAATGACGATTACCGCCTGCATAGAGCATTAAAGTTTATTTTACATGTAGTAGAGCATAAACCTATAACATTCAGATTATTCAGTGAATGTACTGTAGGAAGCCATGAAAGCAAAAACAAAAGCAGCAACAAACAAACAACCTGCAACTACATATAAGAGACATATTGGGAATAACAGCAACCTCATCTCAAATTACTACCCAAATTACAAGTTACTACAATATACTTCTCTCAGGGTCTGCTTTTTCATTCATTACACAACTTCTTTCATCACTTCCTGTGTGAACAACAAACTAAAACACTATGCATGTCTTCAGATATGCTCTGACGATACTTCAGACATGCTGCTATGTCTGCGCAGTTTATTACTAATTGAGTCCTTTCTATTGATAATTATAACACTGTTCTCATCAAAGTATTACTGGTCAGACAGGGCAACAAACAAGAGCTACAATGATTAATTAATAAATCAACAATTTTGAGGATCGAATAATAATTGAAGCTACTTTTTATGCTTGAATGTCAAAACTATCAGTTCCATCTTCTCCAATATGAATATTTTCTGGGTTTTATACTGTTCTACAGTAACAAAACAATTATTTTTGAGTTATCTGTAAGTTAGACAAATTTTGAAAAGTAACCACAAGTTCCTGGAACTTGTGATGGACAGTTACTGACGATTTACTGACATTCTACAGTCCACAATAATAATTGATAAATTAATGAATAGAATTATTGTTATCTGCAGCCCTTCAACAAACACAAGCAGTCAAACAATCCAACAGTCTGTTCAGATTATGTAAACGTCTTTACTTGTGTATAAAATGACAGTGAGCGCATTCAAATGACTGTAATAATCCCGTACACAGGAACTGTGTCTGCAACAACTGCGTTAAGTACAGTCAGACTGTAAACTGTGATAAATTACATTTTTGCCTTTGTGTTCACTTCCAAATATATTTGTCTAATATATAACAGATTAATCGATAATGAAAATAATCATTAGTTGAAGTCCTATTATAAGAATGTATAGTGTCTTTTGTGGTGGCGTTATGGATTTGTCAAATCTATAGCTATTAAAAGTAATATAAGAGGAAGCTTGTGTTCCAAACTGGAGGTGTTGAGTTTGTAATAACTTTGTGTTACTGAGATGCGTTATGGGAAATGTAGGACCCAGTGTTTTTGTATCACGAACCATACTACAGACTAAAAGTCAGATCCCTGCTACTTCAATTTTTGATTGTTTTTTGAAGTTATCTTAGGTGAGAGTCTCTGTGAGTCATTTAACTTTCTCTAGATTACACTAACTTGGAGGGTGTGGCTATCCATTCACGAGCTCCTCCCCTTAACTAGCCTCATAACAACCCCTTAAAACCAGACATTCAGCCTACAGTATGACTAGAAATCAGTATGAATAAGTGAGTAAGTTGATTTCCACATTTCCAGAAAAACTTGCCCACAAAACTAAACCTTTCTTGTTCCTTTCTTGTTGATTTCTGCTAGACCAGTTTCTATGAGGATAGAAACTGGTCCCTTTAACTGCTCTTAGATTTCTTTAAGTATGTTTGTGAAAACTTGGTACAATAAAAAAAAATTGGTGCATAGGTTTAAATGTTTTCTCTGTTTCAGTGCACAAGACTCTGAATCTGGCATCATCTGTGTGCTCTCAGCAGCATCACCGCAGCAGACAGCAGACACACTGGGTCCATTCTGCACCGCCTTTCCCAGCATACAGTTCTCTCCTGTCAGCCATCTCTGGGCAGCCGATCCCCCCTCGATTTCACACAAAAAGACCCCTGTTTCTGTCAGGAAGCTACCCGAGACTCTCCCCTAAATAGCCAGATTGATTTATTCAAGGTTTCTCTCTCTCTCTCTCTCTCTCTCTCTCTCTCTCTCTCTCCATACTTTTGCTCAGAGGAAGCCAGAAAAAACTCCTCACACAGCAGCAGATCTGAATATCTCAAGATCCTTTATCACAGATCTTACAAAGGTTATACTTATTGGAGAGTTTAACCTGCGGGCAGCTGGAGGATTCAAACTCAAACAGCCTCTTTTGTTATTTCTCCAAACGGGTTTTGAAATAGAGACGAGCGAGCCTGCAGGACCAGCTGTTAAATGTGTGTAAGTGGTAGTTTAGCACCACTCAGTGACTCAGATGTTGTTTCACTTACATCTGCGCCTGGAAGACCTGCAACTCCGGCAAGTCCGTCTTTGCCGTTGTCACCATCAAGGCCCTGAAAGCAGAAGTGTCCTCATGTTAATACGATTGGTTTGAGTTATAAGCATCAAAGTCAATATGTATTAAACATTTCTGCATGTGAAAGGTGAAATTTAAAATCCACTGACTGGTCCGCCATCCACTGTTGCGTCCTCTCCTCTGTCGCCCTGAAGATACATGGAGAAGATGTTCAGATGATTGCGTTTTGTTTCAGTTTATGTTTAACAATTTCTATTTTTATTTTCCAAAACTCATAAAATGGAAAGTCTATTTTGCTTGTTGCAAAATTCAGAAACTGAGAAAAATAACCTTGTTTCAGTTCAAACATGATACATATTTGAGTTTATTTAAATGGATTTCTAAAACATTTCTTCAACTTTAAGCAGCTTTTAATCTTTCAGCTAAATTTAGAGCTTCCACTGGTGCCCTGATAGACCAAGACATTAAAACCAGAACACCCCTGGTTCAATGGCTAAGATACTTTTGTTGTGCACCATCACTCTCTGCTTTTTTCCTGTCATCTCTCTACTGTTGACTCCCAAAATACAAGATTTTAAATATAAAAAATATTAAAATATAGAACAAGAGTTGCTTTGCACTGAGCAACTAAGAAGGGTTTTGCTCAGGAACCAACACAAAAACATTGGAAGAATCAATTTCTGTTAATGATGTTTGAGAAAAGATTTTTTTAGTGCTTGTATTTGTGCACAAATTGAGCATATGAAAAAAAAGTTTTATATCTTTTTATTGAATGGTTCCCCTTCTCTTTCTTCTAAAAGCTTTTTGCTTATTTGTGAACCCTTGTCAGGTAGGTTAAATAAAAAAAGCCAAGTACAAGATGTTTTTTAGACTGAAACATCGCTGGTTACAATGAAGGTGAATGAGCCAGGTGACATTCGTATATCCCAAAGGACTTAATTGTGCTGCCTCTTGGTGCTTTCTTGTGTAAACCAATGAAAACCTGCTTCACTGTTCACTGATCGGATTAACCCAGAAATGCTCTGATCCACAGCTATGACCCAAAAATCTGAAAACTGAACTTCATGACTGAGAGTAGACCAAAACGCCTACTCACATCAATACCATCCACTCCAGGAACGCCACCTACTCCGGGGGGCCCTGGGGGTCCTCTGGGACCGACTGGGCCCCTCTGTAGAAAAAACACACACACACAAAAAAATCAGTTTTTACTCTTTTTTCCCTTCTGAAATTCATCTCCAAATATCAGACGATGCTGGTGTGAAGGGCGGCTCACATAGAGTCTCTTTGTTTGGATGATGTGAGGGAAAAGGTCATGAAACTAAACCTGGTTTCCCATATTAGTCCCATTGTACCACATAAGTAACTGCATGTGTTTAGATTACTGGTGCTGTCTGGACTATATTGGTGCCAGGTGTGCACACTGGGATGAATCGACCACAGTTATCGATGTCTTTTTTTATAATTAACGTGATATATGAGAGCATACGTTTGTATATTTTGTGATGAATTAAAAGAAATGACATTACTGCACCCCTCCTGGTCCTGTAAATGTCTCACACAGTAATCCAAAGATGTAATTTGCAGAAAGAAAAAACTTTACAATACAAATGCAGACTAAGCTCATACCAAAGAAAACCTAATGCTTAAACTATAAGAGACTTATAAGTACACTTGTATCCCTAAAGGAATGTTAAAAGGATACAAGGAATTTTAATCCAGGTGCTATAAAGTACAAGTACCTCACTGTAGCACATATACAATATTTAATATTGTCATAAATAAGGGAAAAGGTCTACTTACTGAAATACTGAGCACTACAGACAAGCTGAAAATGCATATTTGAGTATAAAATATGATACCGCAGGAGACTAAAAATACTTGTAAGCATCATACAGACACACCAGCATCTGTTATTTCATAATAATGCATTACAAATAAAACACCATAAAAGTAGAATAAAGTCTCTATAAATCACTGAGTGCCACAGATATACTGTAAACACCTATAAAGATACTTTAAAGGACAGGAGAGAAAAGTAAGAGCACCTATGTCTCACCTGAGCGGAGCAAATTAGCACAATTTGCAGTAAAAGCAACAGCAAAGACTCCCGACAGATCCTGTAGAGAGCCATGGTCTTCCCAGGGCCGAGGAAGACGCTATAATTCCCTTTTTCCCAGATTAGAGACGGGTCTCACGGACGGTCTACCTGTCAGTCTCCCCCCTGACTGAAACCCCACTGCCTGCTGGAAGGGGAGGATGTTAGAAAGTGCTGTTTATTCATGAGGAGCTGAAGCTCTGCAGGCTGAGGAGGAGGATGGGCGTCACTGCACAAACAGGGAGGGGTGCACTTACCTTTTCTTTTAAATTAAATGAAGGTTAAAGCTGACAGTATGGTGGAAATTGACCCAAAAAAGAAAATTGTTTGGTTTTGTCATTATTTTGCCTTTAAAGTACAAATCTTAGTCTTTGCTAAACATCATTTTTGCTGCTGTTTGAAAAAGGTGAGTTAAAATACAAAAGAAATGGTGGGACCTTTAGTGGAAATGTGAAATCAGGTTATACGTAACATATAAGACAACTAAAGTACACTTAATTCCAGTATCTTATGATTACTATATATAATAATAGATTATTATTATCTCACACCTCCTATCAGAAATTGACATCTCCCCTTCACATCAACAAAGTAGTGAACAGACGGAAGAGTAAGACTGGGTAGGGTGGGGGGGGGGGCTGTCTATGTATTTTTATTTTTTACTTTTTATTTTTTATTTATATTTTAAATTTTTGTTATTCTTAGCTATTTTTCTTTCTTTGTTTTTTGCATTCCACATTTTGTATCAGTTTCTTCATTTATTATGTTCTAAGAAATCAAAAAAGTGCACTATGACCTGTACTTTATGCGCACAGATGTGTGTATACTGTACATTTGTAACTGTATTTCAACGTGCTCTAATAAAAAACACTTGAAAAAAAAAGAAAAAAGAAAAAACTAAAAGGTAACTACTAAAAATACCCCAAAATCATACTAAAATACCTATATATGTATACATGTATATATGAATACATTATGTTACATTTTTTTATTGTTTATATTTTATGTTTATTTATTGCATGTAAAGAAAAAAAACCATACATAAAAACTTAAAAGTAAAGAAAGACATATAAAAACACAAAAACATACAAAAGCGTAACTGTTTTTTTGTTATTTTATTTAATTTTTTACTCTTAATATGAATTTATAATGTAAAATGTACAGTCAGCGGAGTTATTTACTGTATCTTGCTGCAGTGCGCTTTTAAATCCAGTAGGTGGCGCATAGTCAGCTGAGTTATTAACTGTCATTTTGCTGCAGTGCGCTTTTAAATCCAGTAGGTGGCGGACAGTCAGCTGAGTTATTAACTGTCATTTTTCTGCAGTGCGCCTTTAAATCCAGTAAATGGCGCTGTGGTTCATCAGCTGTTTAAAATAACCCACCGAAGAAGAAGAAGCAGCAGCGTCGTTTTCAAAGCTCGTTAACTGTTGTTGTCTTGGTGCTGTTTGAGCCTATAAACAATAAAACACACACAAAAAAACGGGAAAATCACCGTGATGGATCAACTTTAACCGCGAACCGGTTCTCCTGCAGGTGAAAAACTAACCCGCTAAACCTCTCTTACTATCTAACATTGTTAATATTTAAACTTATTGCCTGTTTAGCTGCTAACTTTTAGCCTTATACACTTCCGTACATCTGTGCACTTTTTTATTATTTTAATGCCAAACAACCTCTTTCACTTAAACTACATTTTAATTAAAAAGTTGGTGTACTTATTCTCAGATATATGGGAGTATAAGACAAGCTGCAACTCATTTTTATTCTGTTTTAAAGCTGAATACCAAACTGAACTTCGGACTTGGTGTTAAAGGGAAAAGGAGACTTAAATATAGATATTTTAGAGGCGTATTCTCCTTTTTTTCACTATTTACACGTCTGAACAAGTTTTAGATATCGTAGCAAAATGCCGTAACGTTGTCAGATTTGTGAAACCTTTATTTTGCTTTTAAAAACAGGAAAAAAAATGTGATTTAACTAGCCCTGTTCTCTCTCAAAGTCCCTGTTGTTCTTCTCCATATCTTTGAATTTTTAAACCTTTATTTTGCTTATAAAAACCTAAATAAGTGTCATTTCACCTGCCGTGTTCTCTGAAATTGTATTAACTTTTTGACTGTTATTTCCCTTTTTTTTTAGGTTTACAAGGCAGCATTACCTTGTTGAATTGAAGCTGAATATATGATGGCCAACTTGGATTTTTCTGAAGAGGAGATTCAAGAACAACTGACAATCCTCGGCTACAAAAATATATCTAAAGACAGACTACATGAATTCAAGCAAGGTTAACTTAACAAAATATCTACTGACTGCATCTATTTTCTCTCATTATGGTATTGTTTAGTCTATAAAATGTCAGCTTTTAAGGATCTGAGCAACTCTCATCAGTCTTTGGTGAATCACTATAGAGATGATGAATATTCACATTTTAACTTGTCTCACAAGATATATTGTTTATCTTTGTCTTATGTCAGATCTTGATGAATTGATTCGACACGGGAAATGGAAAAGCTTGACCTCGCCTCCTCCTGTACACTCCACCAAATCTCACACAGCTGCATTTCAGCCGAGTCTTCCCGCTTACACCAAAGAGAAAGGTGACGGCACATGGGTTGAGTTTCTTATCTCAAGTTTGTGACGATGATAACAGAATAATTACAGCACTGTTTCTAAGTCAAATTAACAAACAAGCATATCAGCAGTCAGGTGTACTTATTGTTGTGTGCTAAATGGTGAATTTTGTGTTTTCTTCACAGTTAGTCTGTCTTACACTGATGGACCTGGTGAGGGGTTTTTCTTACATGCAGGAAACGTGGACCATGACAGACAGGTACGTTTTTATTCACACATGATTTTTTTTTTTAAATGGCCAAATGTAGATAACTGGCATCACTTTCTGAAATTTGACATCAGAAAAAAAGGTTTTAATGCATCAGTACTCCACAAGAGAGAGAGTATGGATATTGGGTTATTGGGAGAATCCATCCCAATACCCTACCTGTGTCTCAAGTCAAATTTACAGATATAATCAGAATATTTTCTCACTCAAAGTTTTAAAATGCAGAAGGGAAATTCCTCCCACAAATGAATCTTTGCATCACTTTGGATGAGATGGGACCATGCTGTAAAGTTTAGTGCATGTTTACAAGGAAATAAACCATTGAGACAAAAACCTACATTTTGATAATTTACCTTAAACACAGGTTAAGATAAACACATTCTGCGGGGGGGGGGGATCCTGCACTTATTAATTGTATTAATTACCACACAGGTGCTCACCACCTGTCAGAATAGAGACTACAGATGGAGTCAGAGCCGCAATGACTCTTACGCTCAACATTCGGTGGCTCCGAAGCTCCGTCTGCCTCCCGGTGCTCCGAGCAGGCTGCAGGTGGAGTCGGACCCTGAGGACACCCTGTACCCACCGCACACCGACAGCCACGCATCCACCCCCGACACCCTGGAGAGACGCTTCATCAAGAGAAAAGTCCTGAGGTGATTTTTTATAATATTTGTATGCATAGTCTGGCATGTGTGAACTGAGGAGAAGCCAATATCTGTGATATGTTGGAATTAAACTTTAAGGCTCATCAGCAAAATTCAGGAACATGAAATATTTTACAAAAATGAGGTAAAAATGTAGATGGTTGGGTCTGGCCTTGAAGACTCTTAAGATCACCATGTTTATATTTTTTATTGTATACACAAAATATGCAGTAACCAGATGTCACTTAAACAGGCCAGAGGAGAAAAATCATAAATCTTCTGTTTAATTGTTTAAGTGGATCTTTTTACTCACTCTCTGCTAGAGACGTAACAATAACTGTTTTTTCTTCCACTTGCAGGAAACATAAAGGACAGTCTCTCGTCTGCGATGAATCTGTGTACAGCGAAGACTCGGGTAACAAAAACTTGATTGTGGAAAATTTTAGATAACCTTTACTTTAAAAACACTTTTAACAGAGTTACAAAGAACTTCATAAGAGGCAGAACATTAACATCAGGATTTTAAAAAATCAAGTATAAAATGTAATTAAATGGAGAATTTTTAAATAACAGACTGGACCAGAATAAAATGGACAAAACCAATTCCAGAAATAAAAGATAAAATAAAGAGACACTTCAAGGAAAAATAAAACATGAAATATGGGGAGGGGGCGTATCACAATAAAATACAAAAGAATAAAAATAGAAAGAATAAATAAACAATCAATGATCAGATGTGCATTCAGGCTGGAACGCCAATGGTTCCACTGTCTAAATGAGAACCTTGCAGAACTCCGCTCAGTGTTCGTTAAGTCCAAAATAATATCATTATCAGACCCAGATAGTCTACATATACATCTATATATAGGATTTCGTATTACAGCAGAGCAGGTGGGTGCACAAACATTAACAAACATTTAGCCTGGAGTAGCCCCATACTGTCATTATAAGCCACTGTAAGTCTCTGCATGCTGCCTTTCCTGTAGCAACGCAACAGGTGGGCTTTGTATACAGTGGGATACAGACAAGTTTAAAAAGTCTTCAGTCACTGAACACATACTAAATTTACAAACATGTTTGTTTGAGCATGCAACCTTCGACACTGTCTGTTAATGTCCTTATTATCTCACAGATCATTGGTTATGTAATGACCTAAATATTTAGCCTAATCGTACACTTAAAGACAGAATCAAAGGAATGGAATAAACTCCCAAGAAACTGAGGTGTAATATCTTTGGTCGCCAGCAGTCGGCGCTGTTTCAGCAGTGAGAAGAGGCTCCTGCATGTCAGCTGTAATCCTCTTAGCTCCTTCCTTAAGCCCTCTGCCTCCTCAGATCACACACACCTCAGCAGGAGTGCGACTCACAACCATGTACAAAATGTACAATACTCGATGGGACCACGAGAGCGACGACGACAAGAATTCTCTCAGTTCTTCTTTTTGGTCTGACGGAGAGCGTCAGGACAATGAGAAGGAGGAGGAAGAGGAGAAAGTGGAGATTGAGCGAGTGATTGACGAGGAAGACTTCAAACCTGTTGTTGAAGTAGAGGAGTTCGTCCAGGAGGCTTCGGAGGAGGAAAAGCCTGAGCTGAGCTACCAAGGCTACAACAGGGAAGAGAGTTTGGAGGATGGCGAAGACAGCTGCGATGCTGACGAAAGCCGTAGCAGCAGCTGTGAAAGTCCGGCGCCGAGTCTGATGACCTCTGGCTACGGCACCTACAGACCAGAGGAGCAGGAAGGGGGTGACTACAGGGACGACCACACCATAACCGAGTTCGACCAAGACAGCCGGGGAGATCTTTCAGAGGTGAGAGACGACGAAGAGGACAATCAGTCGCTTAGCAGCTTCGGCGGGTTTTACATCGAACCCACGCACGAGCCGGACTACAACGAGACTCATCCGATGTCTGCGCTCGAAGACGACGAACCCGAAGGTGTAGATGATGGACCACATGAAGAGCGACCAGGGGAAGTTAAAAACCAAGAAGATGAGCTTCACAAAGATCTCCACGGAGAGTCGGAAAATGAAGATGAAATGACTCAACATCGTGACGTTTCTGTGGCTCAGGACAAATTCTTAAAGGGTCCGAATAAACTCAAATGTGGGCTTGATCTCGAAGAGGGTAAAAAATATGAAAGGCTTGAAGCAGAGGCGCAGTATCCTCATATGAAGAGTAAAATGGAGCCAGAAGTCGAGGACAAAGTAGACTATGATGATCCTGACGAGTCTTGGAGCAACAAAGACATCAAGTTTATCGACTCCAAAGTGGATTCGAGGTGGAAAACGTACGCAAAGTTGAAAGGAAACCTCAGACGGAAGAAGAAGGGTAGATGGCGTTCTGTCTCTGCATTAGTAACATGCTACATGTGTGTTTGATAGATTAGTTCAAGAAAGCATCAGTATCAAGATATCGGACCTTTAACAGCCTGAAATTGATCACTATAAGGATTAAGTCTTAAGTCTTCATACTAGTGGTGTGGTATATCTGTCCAGTATCAGCCTCAGACAAAAATAGACTGTAAGACAAAAAGCCACTGTACACAACCTACTCAGATACAGTTAGCTGTAGCCTAGCAGGTGGACACAGTGGAGCAGTGTCTCTCTTAATAATATTACACATCTGTAGTTTTTAGTGAACAATTAAGCTTTCATTTTTTTAAGTAAAGGCAGACTTGTGATGTAGTCTGAATCCCCCCAACCAGTTGACTACAAACAAGGCATTATAACTGCCAAGAAGTTTGACATTTGATCTGTTATTTGTTTTGTTTTTTTAAATGGTAATTGTGAAGCAGAGTGTTTAGGTTGATGGTTTTTTTGCAGATGCAACAAGCTTTCTGGAGGAACGTCTGGGGGAGCTTCATTTATCGGCTCGACATGACGACTCTGAGACAGAGAATGAAGACGTAAGATGCCGGCGTGACTCGCACAGCTCTGAGAGCGATGAGATCTCCACGGGTGTCTTTGAATCCTACATCAGAGGCATGGTGGGTAAACTCCAATGATTTATGTGATGTTTCAAAATGTGGTTTTACAGAAGAGAGCACTTTGATTTGTATTTGTTTGTATTTCTAAACTTTGCACATTTGAGACATTGACAGATTTTGTTACTAGTTGTTCTGAAGCCTGAATGTCATAATTTCTCTACTGAAAATCACTTAATTGTTGTTCTTATTTCTGACAGGCTCACACTCACAGTGACCATTACCTCAGGCCCAAACCCAAATCCTGTAAGTCGCAAGCAACTTAATATTAGTGGTGGAAGAAATCCTCATAACTTTGAGTAAAAGTGATGCTCCTTAAATGTAGAAATACAGAAACAAGTCATAAAACTTCCGGCTTAAAGAATGTAATTTATGTGGTTTTTAAAGTTAAAATGGGTTAAATTTGACCCAAACTAAATGTTAGACTACAGTAATTGGGCAAATCTACTGTGTGACTTCTACTGTCTAATACACCAACACATATTATTTCAATAATGACACTTACCTGCCTGTTTAAAATTAATTATTCTTGTATGTTTCAGTCATCCGACCAGTGATGAAACAGCAAACCATTAAGAAGTCGGACCCAGTGGCCAAGTAAGTTAAAAACCAGTGAAATCACCCAGTTTTTGGTAAGAAAACTGACACCTGGATATAATGTGAAGATATTGACTGAAAGAATAGTTTTAAAGATATGAAAGATAAAGAAAACTGTAACCACAACCTACTATAATACACCCCAAAACAAAACATGAATACACATCATACTCATTTGGCCATGTGATCGTCTTGTCTCTGCAGGTATTTCCAGTATAAGCAGCTCTGGGAAATGTGTAAACTTCCAGGAGAGACAGACAGGAGAGGTCTGCGCATGGAGATAAAGGTATATTAAAAAAACATATGTCGAATAGAATAAATGTACAAATATTTACTTTAATTCTTCAAACATTGTTCAGTTGACTCATGTAGGGATGAAGCGCTGAAATATGACACCATAATATTCATGTTTATCTACTGTCTACTTTAGTAGTTGGAAATGTTGTATAGTTACACACAGCTCAGTGGCCTCAATGAAACTGCAGCATATTAAAAAACACACATCCTTGTATTCAGTTTCTGCTTTTACTTGTTTCGCTTCAGTAAGTTTTGCTTGTTTTACAGGAACGACTCGCATACCAGCCACCACCAGTAAGTATTCTGCCACATGTTTATGCACAAATAATCTCCATTATCAGTTTAAATCATCTTCTCTGTGACCCAAACTCTGACCTCAAGATCTTTATTTACTGTTCAGTGGTTTCCTGGCAGATAAGCGTGTGTGTCTACATGGACTTAAATAATCAGATTACAGAGAAACCAGTTCATACACGTAAACTGAGAACACATTCACACACACTGTAGTAACCTGTTAACTGTAGACCGATAGGGCTGGGTATCATTTTAAGAAATTACGATACCAGTACCAATCCAAGTACAGGTATCGTTTGATGGGAGACGTTTTGATACTACTTGATATCAGTGTATTTCGGTCGAGAACTTAAAGGCATCGAGTACTGATACCCAGACCTATACACCGACCTCTCAATTTAACAAATAGTCAAATGTTCAGGTATAGAAACCAGTTTATTTAACCTTAAAGAAGCTACAAATTAATCAGCAACTATTTTGATAATTTAATAACTTTCCCAGACAAAAAGGAAAAATATTCTCCTGTTTCAGCTTCTTATTGTGCGGATTTGCTGCTTTTCTTTGTTATAGGTGACAGTAAATTTAAAAATCTTTGGGGTTAGTACAGTTGGTCGCAGATTGAAGGCATCACAGACTGAGAATTTGTGATTTAAGCCATTCACAAATTCATGTGCCATATACACAGATTTCCTTTAAATTTAATCCACATACGTAAATGTTAAAGTAGTTTTTGCACATCAAGTATTTTATTATTTATTTACATATTTGTTTTAGTACAATTTTGTGGTATTTTTTTTGTTATTTTTCCTTCTATTGGATAGTTAGTTAACTGTGGATGGAGCTGCTGAAAGTAAACAATTCCCAATTTCTCTATTTTAGTACCTTAATTCTTGTTTTGTTGTGTTTTCCAGCCGAAGCCTCGGAGAGTCTACGTGCGAAACACCTACACCGTGCCAACAGAGAAGAAACGCTCTGCGCTCCGCTGGGAGATCAGGAACGACATGGCCAACGGTCTCCTCCCGTACAAATTCAATTATCGATTTTAAGCCTTACGCTCTTAAAATGCCTTTTAGATACTTTCAATGAGACATGACGTCGGTTTTTATCATCAGCATTATTTATTAATGAATTTTTTTTGTTAAACATAATAAAACACAAAGAAAACAAAAGTCTCGCTCGTCACTATATATATTACATCTTATGGGAGGTCTGAGTACGGCAGTTTGAAGGGGTACAGAGGTGTGTAACGCTCGTCGTGCCAAAGCAGCTTTTCTTCCAAAAATTTGACCGTTTCTAGCGTGAGGATGATGGCTTCGTGTTTCAGCATGGTGTGGACATTCAGACCTGAGAGGAAACACAAAATAACACCATGATAATCACAGATTTTAGCCACTTTAATACAGATCATGCACACACAATACTAGTTAGTAGATCAGTTCATTGTTGGTTAGGGTTCTGAATGAGTTTTGTTACCAACAAGAAAAACATAGAAAATCATGCACAACCTGCAACTACTTCTTCAAAAATAATGATATTAAAACATTTTATCATCAGGGTGATAGTAGTTTGTGATGCCGTTTGTCATTAGCTTCTTAGTAAAATGATCACTGACAAATTATAACAGAATCCAACAGACCCACAACCAAGAGTTGCAGGTATGTAACACTCCTGTTGTCTTCGGGTCAATTTTGACAGCAGGCATTAACTAAAAAATGAGGTCTACATTCATTTAAATGACCATAATTTCCATAAATTGGAATGAATTTGGCTAAAAAGGTTGAATAACGCAGATTTGGATGATAATTTATGCTTTATATAAACAGTCTAACAGTATTAAAAGCTGCAATACCAGGACATTTAAAAAAAAAAAAAAAGTTAATTTAAAGAAATGCATCTTCGTTCTTATCAATCAATGAATCAGTCCTGAATCCTGAATCGAAGACTATTGATCAACATTTTAACACCTTAACTGTAATAACGTAGCTCTGCTTTGAAATGCGACAAAACATTACTACTCTGACACATCTGAAACACTTAATCTTTTAACACCTGTTAGAGACAGACATGCCGAGCGATAACTTACCGATTGCTGGAATAATGTTCACCGTCTTTAAACTCGCTGTGGCCTGCAGGATGTTTTCAGGAAACTCTTCACCTCTGAAAAAAATCAACAAGAACAAAGTCAGCGCTGAGAAAAAACCAGCAGCAGAGTTACACACAGGAGCTCTGATGATGACGATACTCACACATCGACTATTAGCACAGACGCTCCCCAGTGTCTCTGTTTGATGAGGTCCAGCAGGTACTGAGGGTCGGGTGAAGGGATGTTCAGGGAGTCTACGATGTGAAGGTAGTCCTGGAAAAAGATGTAACATTTGGTTTATAATGCTGACAAAGATTAATGATATCTCAAAATGTAAAAAAGAGCCTCAAGAAATCTGTAAAACGATGACTAGATCTGGAATTCAAGACAATTTCCAGAGTTTCTGACCTTAAGTGGGACTGTACAGCAGCTTTTTAAAATGTGTGTCCCCATTTAAAAAAAATTGTGTTATATTTTTGTCTCTCTACAGGTGTTTCCATCCACCTGTTTATCAATTTACATCATTTTTCACTGTTTGAGCTTTGAGTGATGATCTTTTAATTGCACCCTCTTCTTCTGTAACAGTCATTAAATTTAGAAAAACTTCCTCCACCACATTTTATCCAGCAGAGTCCAGACAGGTTTGTTTTCAAACTGTAAAATGATCACAGGTCTTCAATAAAGCATATTAAAAAAGCATCCTTATGTTTAAAGAAATGTCTATATTTTATCATCAGATGTTTTTTTAAGCTCTCAAACACTGACATCTGTGTGTGTTTTTTCCTTTACCTGAGCCATCTTGGAGCTCAGCGCCACCTTGAGTCCCTGCACTCGAACCTTCATGGGCAGCATGTAGTAGAAACTGGTCGGTCCTCTGGGTCCATGAGCCACACCGCCTGAGACAAAACATCAAGTGAAGCACTCGAGGTCAAATGACTGACAGATGGAAACACATTTATTTTTTTTATCTCTAATAAGCAGGGAGAATAAACAACAAATGAGGTCTTCACTTTACGATTTTTGACTGTAAAAACGAATTAACAGAGTCAGATGACGAATCGTTCACCTCCTCTCCATAACGGTGATCGGATACTTCCGGTGCGAGCTCGTCCACTTCCCTTCTGTCGCCATGGTTTCTTGCCTCCTCCTCTGACCTCCGACCTGATCTTTGTGCTGGCGTGACTCTGAGAAAATTTAAAAAAAGACACTTCAGCTGCTTCACTCTCACTGCTGACGTTAAATAACCAGATTCTCTTGTTTTTTTCCCCACAAATATACCGGAAATGTAAAATGTATGTAATTTAATTTAATTTATCAAGTTTTTTTCATTCATAGTTTGAGCCTTTTCTCAAGTTCAACCTATAATATAGTTGCATATAATTAATAATAACAGTACAAAGAAACAAAGAAAAAAATGGAGAAATTGTGAAAAATACCTAACCAGAGCACAAAAGCCAATACTTCTTTTAAGCCCAATATTAGTTATATGTTTAACCTGTTTATATTGATATAAGTTGACATTGATTGGCTCTACATGATATGCATTTTTAAAATAATTTTAATACAAAAGCAGTCGGAAAACTAATCTGCTGACGATGTATATGATAAAGTGTTTTAGTTCTAGTATCTGTAATATCTCAATTTGCCACCAGGGGGAGCTGACAGGATTTAATAAATACTGACCAAGAAACTAAAACATTGTTTAATTTAATATTTAATGTTTTCATTTATTCAGTTAATTCAGACTAAATGGTATTTCAAAGACTTTTCCATACAAATAATAATCTGATGGATAAAAGATGATTTAGTAACATTTAAAAACACGCTGGAGTCAGCTTATCAAATATCTGTAATTATCACTTTTAACCAGACTGAGGTTTGATATATAGTTATATTTTCTTATTTATTGTATTGTATTTTTATTCCTTATTTCAAGCACCTTGAGTTGCTGTTGTATATGAAATGTGCTGTAAAATACATTTCCCGTCTTACCTTTAAACTTTGCAAATTAACTCTTTTCTAAGTCTATGACACTCATAATTAGTGCATTCAGGTAATACTCTTCACTATTGTTATGTATCTGTTCCTCTGCTCAGTAACATTTTAAATATTTACATATCTGAAACCCGAGCATGCAGTCTTTCCTCTCTTATCGTAACACAGGTGACAGGACAAACATTTCAAAGACAATCTGTACTTACGATCCTTTTAAAAGCTCGTTGCCACGTCTCAACTGCGTGCAGAATATCGAGCCTGAGAGAAGAGAGAAGGAAAGGTTTAATCCAGGATTCACAGGCTGTAATATTTAATCCAATACTTCAGCTGGTGTTCAGATAACTACTTCTGTTGGATGATTTATTCTCCCAGAAAGAATTGCGATAAACGATATTATTGTCATTTTTAAAACATTTTATGCCACAGTTGAAGTTAAGATTGGTTCAAATACCATACTTTCCTATTTGAGAGGTGTCAGGACCCCCCTAGTTTCACCTTAATCATTATTGTTTTTTAGAAATGTCAGGAGCCATTTTTATATGTTAGGGCGAGTATATGATCACCTCTCTCTCACTCTCTCTCTTTCTTGCTTTCTCTCTCTCTTGCCCTCTCTCGCTTTCATGCTCTCCCTCGTTCTCTCTCCGTCGTTCTCTCTCCGTCTGTGTCTCTACCGACCAAACACTCCCTATTCTCCTCTCTTCAGTAAACATAACGGGCGATATCTAGGTCGTGTTCATATATTGTCCGTAAGCTCATGATGTTTGGGACACTAACAGAGCAGAACTCACAAGACGTGAGTTTTATGGGGTTTTTTTTAAATTGCATATTGAAGCTTTAAATCGGTGCGTGTCAGCTTTACCGAGGAGGCACGGAGAAGACGTCGGGGTGGAGCTGAGCCACACCCAGCGGCTCGCTGTCCGGCTTCTCCAGAGTCTCCACCCACGTGTGGACGGGGCTCAGGTGAGAAGGAACGACAGCATTGCACGTCCTCAGGACAGGCAGGGAGCTGTCTGCAGGAGGTGGCGGTCGCTCTGCGGAGGAAAAGACAACATGAATCAGTCAGTGTGGAGCTGACTCTGATGATGGAGAACACAGACCACCACTGGCAACCGTATTCAGTTGAGAAGAAGTATGTGACATACTTAATCTGGAAGGATCCACGAGGTTTGTAGGCAGCAGTAAATTGGACGGCAGAGCGCTTTCACTGGAGAACGATGAGGCAAACTGAGGAGGAAGAGGAGACTCTGTGTTAGTTGAGCAGCTTGAGAAATGACCAAAATACACAAACACATTCAAAAAACATCTATTACTAACAACAGGTACTATATGAGAAGCTGGAGCTAACACAGGGTTGGTAAGTCAGTCTTAAACCATCAGTGAGGTGTCCATATGAACAGTGAAACATGTCAGTCACTCTCTATTATCATTCCTCCTGTTCATACTGACTATTAAAAGATCTCCCTCAAATGTGCTTTCAATGTTAAGTGATGGAGGACAAAATCTACAGTGTGTCCACACAGTTTCATTTAAAAGTAGATGTGAAGCTTCTATTGAGCTTCAGCAGTCTAAATTAGTCATATCAAGTGATATCTGACACATTTACAGTCTTTTTAGCATCAAATTCCCTCTTAGGGTTTCCCTGTTGATCTTTGGTGGAAGTATAGTAACAAAAACAGACTTTGGCACTAAAAACACAGTAATTTTGGAAAATAGAAGGCCTGATTTGAATAATTTGGACGGCTGAAGCTTCATATTAGCTTCAGATCATATGAAGCTTCAGCCGTTTTAAATAAATGTTTTGCACAGAAGGAGGACTGTGGATTTTGTCCTCCATCACTTCCATTGTAAACATTATGAAGGGATCTTCTAATGGTCAGTATGAACAGAAGGAATGATAACAGCAAGAAAAACTGCTCTAATGTTCATTTTGACCTCCTGGCTGTTGGTTTAAAACACACTTGGGGGAAAATGTGACCTGTTTTTACATTATTAATCAAGAATATAATATAACTAGTTGATTTGATGCTCTTTTTTTGCTGTTTTAAGTCACTGTAAAGTAGAAAATATCTTTGATTTGGCAGCTTGTCGTGTATATTCAGTATTTTTCTAATATTTCACTAAAACCAAAATAATTATCCATAATGTAAATAGTCATATGAGTGCAGCCTGCTAGATAAGCTGTTAGAGACTACATATAATCATACAGTGATGTTCTGTATACTGACAGGAGGTTTTCTGGTTTTCATTTAAGCTCCTGACTAGAAATGCTGTGAACTTGTCCTTTAAAGCTTTCATAATAAATGTCTATACTCATTGTTTTGAGTATGTTGTTGCATATCTAACTATATTACAACTATATACACAGCTGGGTCTCCTTCTTATGCTTTAAATTATAAATATAGTGCATGAACTGTGTGTATTTATATCTAAATAAAGTCAATAACATGAAACTAAGTGCAGCTGCTGCTCAGGTTAAATGTTTCTTACCCTTCTCGCGGCTCCTCTGCCAAAAACTACCACAGACACACGAAGCATTTCGGTTCCGTTTTCTTCCACAGACACATGTAATCAATGCCCCTCTAAAGATAAACTGATATAAACATTATAAACTGAGTAAACGCCTGTTTAGTAGCTGCAGCGGCTCTCTATTCGCCGCATGAAAGGTCGTGGTGGCAGCGTTTCCGTGTGGTGTGATGGCGCGTGCTGATGACGACAGAGCTGGTTCCCATGGTTCCTTTTAGTCTCCAAGGAAACCAGTTTGTTTATTTTTAAAGTGTGTTAAGTTTAAAACGTTAAAGATACACTATGCTAATAAAATGCTTCATTAGAAAAATTTTAAGAATTATGTTTATTATTTCTCAGCCTAAAAAAGTATAAAATATGCTCAAAATAAATTCTAAAAACAAATCAAATTAATATATTATGTGAATTGAACTTTCATCGTTTTCCTCATGCTTCCATTTTCTTTATAAACTCTGATGCTGCCTTTTATTTGTATTCATTTATTTGCCATGGATTTATTTATTGATTTGTTTGTGTTTTTGTTTGTTTATTCAGTCATTCATTCATTTTCCATTTACTTATTTCTTATTTTCCATTTATTTCTTTATTTGTTATTTATTTATTCATTCATTCATTCGTTCATTCATTCATTCTTTCATCCTTTCATGTGTTTATTTACAATAATTGTTAATTTAATTTAATCTTCTGTTTTGATAACTGGCTACAAATATACAATGATTATTTAAGAAACTATTTGCCCTAAATGAACTTAATGAAAATACACTCACCAAGCACATTAATAGGAACACCTGTGCAATCTACAGCTCTGTCACAGATTCAGCTTTTTTTTTCTTTTTTTTTTTACAAAGTTTATACATGTTTTAGTTTTTGTTGACATTGTCACAAAGGTCTACTTTATGTTTGTTATTGTGCTTATAGTGGATGGTGGTGATGGACTGAATTTTTTGTTCCCTTCACTTTTCAATACTCTAGTACACTCTAGCACTCTAGTACACCACTGTTTTTCAATCCTCGTGCACCCCTGCCCTGCATGTTTTAGATGTTTCCCTGCTCCACAACACCTGATTTAAAAGATCAGCTGGTTATCAAGCTCTGCAGAAGCCTGATAACGACCCATTTATTTGAATTAGGTGAATAACATTTTTCAATCCAGGTCCAGGATTGAAAAACACTGAAGTACACATCCACTGTCCTCAACAGTAAACATAAAGAAGAAAAACTGTTAATATCATTTTAATAGTGTCAACTATATACAGCACATAACCAGTAAATATCAAATGTAGTATTTTCCAAAGTATATACATGTTACAAATAGTATAAAACTATGATGCACACTGTTACAAATTTTAACACTCAAATTTACAAATTTCTCCCTCCAGTTTTAAAACATCAAAAATGAACTAGGAGGACAATTTGGGGATTTTTGAGCCTTTGGAGGCTACAACAATATGAAGAATACATACTTTTCAAACATGTGTTATAGTATAAATACTGATTATTACAAAATATGAAAAAGTGCAAGAATGCTGCAATACATAATAATAGTTTTGCATTATCACAAAGGTATAAGTACGAAAAAAATCCCTCCGTGAGAGCGGCTGTGACCTGTTTCATTAATATACATTACGTATATTGCACAACAACATATGACAGCTTAATTCACAATAAATACATTTGATAACAAAGCTCACTCAAAGATACATTTGCTACCTTTTGGTTTGGATCCTACATGAGGTTGGAGAAAAAGAAAGTTGACCCTTTTAGGTAATTCTCATCTGGAACATCAAGGTTTACATTTCCTGGATTAAAGTCAAGCCCCCCGAGGGTGTTATATTTGCGGTTGGGCATGTTTTTATTTTGTGCTTCTGTGGGGAAAACAGTGACGTAGTATCCGTCTGAACTGTTAGGCACTCTCACTCTTGAGTCTTGAGAGTTACCTGGTAAACGCACATTATTTACAGTGTGACCAGCTGCGACTCTTCTTCTGGTGGATCTGGGGTCCCTCATGCCAATTTCAACACCAGAAGGGGAGCTCATCTGTTTATTTTTATGTGATGCTTGGAGGTCCAGCGTGGACCCTCTGGCCCTAGGCACATGATGCTTTCCTGTGAAATCATCAATGTTGAGATCTGAATGATTGAAATGGCCTAAATTAGCATCCAACGCAGGGTAGCTGGATCTTGCTTTGGTTCTGGGTGACTTTCCATTAGTGTGATGAAGACTGACATCTCCATCTAAGTCCAAAACAGGTATTCTCATATTTCCCCCGGTTATATCTGATCTACGATTCTTATATGAAGGCTTTTTGAATTTGAGTGAAGGATCATCAATGTCAAATTCTGGAGATTTTAGATGCAGCTGTGTATTCTGGATACCCGCTTTTGGCATGCTGAGATCAACATTTGTAGCACTAACCTTTGGACCAGTAATATTACTGTTCAACTCTGGCAGTTTCATATCAGGATGTTTTGCACTAAGTTCAGGCAAATACAAATCTGGCGCACTCATTCCGGGGCCTGTCAGTTTAGGTCCAGAAAGATGAATGTCTGGTGTTTTTGCCTTCGGTCCAGAGAGACTGACGTCTGGCATATTTAAACTTGGCATTTTCAATTTTTCTTTTGGACCATCAACATCTACATTTGGAATATTTAGATCCCCATTTATGTCAACATTGGGGCCTTTTGGCATCTTCATTTTGGGCTTTTTGAATTTTGCATCAGGAGAACCGATGTTGATGTCGGGAGTGTTTACATCTAACTTGGGAGCTTTAAAGTCCATGTCTGGTAAGCCTAGCTCTGGAGTATCAATTCCACCCTTTATCTTCGGAGCTCTGAGATTTAAATCTGGGGTTTTCACATCTGGATTTAGATTAAAATTTGGTCCTTCCGGACCATCTAACTTTGGACCAGAAAACCCAACTTCAGGCATTTTCAAATGTGGCTTTTTATATTTACCAGATGGACTGCCAAACTCAACATTTGGCATTTCAAAGCCACTTTTGGACCCTTTGAGGTTGATGTTGGGTGCATTGATGTCGATTTCTGAGCCATCTAAATTGCCATCAATTTCAGGTCCTTTTAGGCTTGGAAGGCTAAATTTAGGCATCTTTAATTTGGGCATTTTAAATTTAGCTTTTGGTGAACCAATGTTGACATCTGGAGTGTTCATGTCTAACTTGGGACCTCTAAGGTCTGCGCTTGGTAAGTCCAAGTCAGGGGCATCAATCCCACCCTTTATCTTCGGTGCTTTCAGACCTAAATCTGGTGACTTCAGATCTGTGTTTATGTCCATATTTGGTCCTTTTGGTAATGTACCTGAGAAATTTAATTTAGGCATTTTCAATTTACCTGAGGGTGCATTCACATCCCAGTCTGGAGAGTGAATGTCTGGCATTTTCATTTTACCTGATGGCATGCCTAAGTTGACATTTGGGGAATTGAAGTCCAGTTTGGGGCTTTTGAGGTCAGCATTGGGCATGTTCAAATCTGGTGCATTTATTCCACCACTGAGGTTAGGACCAGAGAAATCTAGGTCAGGAGATTTGAGGTCGAACTTAGGGCCATCTAACTTTGGACCAGAAAGCCCAAAATCAGGCAGGTTCAAGTTTGGCTTTTTAAATTTTCCAGATGGACCAGCAATATCAACATCTGGCATTTCCAAGTCTGCTTTAGGACCTTTGAGGTTGGCGTTGGGTACATTTATATCAACATCTGGACCATCTAAGTTTCCATCAATTTCAGGTCCTTTGAGATTTGGAAGGCTAAATTTAGGCATCTTCAGTTTGGGCATTTTGAATTTTGTTTTGGGTGAACCAATATTGACATCTGGAGTGTTCATGTCTAGCTTTGGAGCTTTAAGGTCCACACTTGGTAAGTCCAAGTCAGGGGCATCAATCCCACCCTTTATCTTTGGTGCTTTCAGGCTTAAATCTGGTGACTTCAGATCTGACTTCAAGTCCATATTTGGTGCTTTTGGCAATGTACCTGAAAGATTAAATTTAGGCTTTTTCAATTTGCCAGAGGGAGCATTCACATCCCAGTCGGGAGCATGAAGGTCTGGCATTTTCATTTTACCTGATGGCATGTCTAAGTTGACATTTGGGGAATTGAAGTCCAGTTTGGGGCTTTTGAGATCAACCTTGGGCATGTTCAAATCTGGTGCATTTAATCCACCACTGAGGTCAGGACCAGAAAAATCTAGGTCAGGAGATTTGAGGTCGAACTTAGGGCCATCTAACTTTGGACCAGAAAGCCCAAAATCAGGCATGTTCAAGTTTGGCTTTTTAAATTTTCCAGATGGACCAGTAATATCAACATCTGGCATTTCCAAGTCTGCTTTAGGACCTTTGAGATTGACATTGGGTACATTTATATCAACATCTGGACCATCTAAGTTTCCATCAATTCCAGGCCCTTTTAGACTTGGAAGGCTAAATTTAGGCATCTTTAGTTTGGGCATTTTAAATTTAGCTTTTGGTGAACCAATGTTGACATCTGGAGTGTTCATGTCTATCTTGGGAGCTTTAAGGTCCGCACTTGGTAAGTCCAAGTCAGGGGCATCAATCCCACCCTTTATCTTTGGTGCTTTCAGACTTAAATCTGGTGAATTCAGATCTGTGTTTATGTCCATATTTGGTCCTTTTGGTAATGTACCTGAGAAATTTAATTTAGGCATTTTCAATTTACCTGAGGGTGCATTCACATCCCAGTCTGTAGAGTGAATGTCTGGCATTTTCATTTTACCTGATGGCATGCCTAAGTTGACATTTGGGGAATTGAAGTCCAGTTTGGGGCTTTTGAGGTCAGCCTTGGGCATGTTCAAATCTGGTGCATGTATTCCACCACTGAGGTTAGGACCAGATACATCTAGGTCAGGAGATTTGAGGTCAAACTTAGGGCCATCTAACTTTGGACCAGAAAGCCCAAAATCAGGCAGGTTTAAGTTTGGCTTTTTAAATTTTCCAGATGGACCAGCAATATCAACATCTGGCATTTCCAAGTCTGCTTTAGGACCTTTGAGGTTGACGTTGGGTACATTTATATTAACATCTGGACCATCTAAGTTTCCATCAATTTCAGGTCCATTTAGATTTGGAAGGCTAAATTTAGGCATCTTCAGTTTGGGCATTTTGAATTTTGTTTTGGGTGAACCAATGTTGACATCTGGAGTGTTCATGTCTAGCTTGGGAGCTTTAAGGTCCGCACTTGGTAAGTCCAAGTCAGGGGCATCAATCCCACCCTTTATCTTTGGTGCTTTCAGGCTTAAATCTGGTGACTTCAGATCTGACTTCAAGTCCATATTTGGTGCTTTTGGCAATGTACCTGAAAGATTAAATTTAGGCATTTTCAATTTGCCAGAGGGAGCATTCACATCCCAGTCTGGAGAGTGAAGGTCTGGCATTTTCATTTTACCTGATGGCATGTCTAAGTTGACATTTGGGGAATTGAAGTCCAGTTTGGGTCTTGTGAGATCAACCTTGGGCATGTTCAAATCTGGTGCATTTATTCCACCACTGAGGTTAGGACCAGATACATCTAGGTCAGGAGATTTGAAGTCCAAATATTGGCCATTTAAATTTGGACCAGAAAGCCCAAAATCAGGCAGGTTCAAGTTTGGCTTTTTAAATTTTCCAGATGGACCAGCAATATCAACATCTGGCATTTCCAAGTCTGCTTTAGGACCTTTGAGGTTGGCGTTGGGTACATTTATATCAACATCTGGACCATCTAAGTTTCCATCAATTTCAGGTCCTTTAAGGCTTGGTAGACTAAATTTAGGCATCTTTAATTTGGGCATTTTAAATTTAGCTTTTGGTGAACCAATATTGACATCTGGAGTGTTCATGTCTAACTTGGGAGCTTTAAGGTCCGCACTTGGTAAGTCCAAGTCAGGGGCATCAATCCCACCCTTTATCTTTGGTGCTTTCAGACTTAAATCTGGTGACTTCAGATCTGAATTCAAGTCCAAATTTGCTTTAGGACCTTTGAGATTGACGTTGGGTACATTTATATCAACGTCCCCTTTAAATTTGGGGGCTGAAAGATCAAAGTCTGGAGTCTTTAGGTCACCATTAAGCCCTTTTAAGTCTGGAGCTTTGAGATCCATGTTCGGTACATTCAAGTCAGGAGAATCTATGCCCTTCATTTTGGGAGATTTCAAAGTTAGTTCAGGTGTTTTCATCCCTGCATTGATATCTGTGTCTTTTTTCTTTGGTAATGTGCCAAAGAGCTTAAATTTTGGCAATTTAAACTTGCCAGAGGGAGCATCAGCATCAATGTTTAATTTACCAGAAGGCATATTAATATCCACATCTGGGTTATTAAGGTCTACCTTTGGGTCTTTGAGATCAATACCAGGCAACTGCATACTCTCTTTAAACTTTGGAGCAGATAGATCAAAGTCTGGAGTCTTTAAGTGGTAGTCAGGGCCTTTAACTTTAGGCCCAGAGAGTCCAAAGCCTGGGCTTGAAATATCCATGTCAGTTGAGGTTACATTTAAGTCAAAATTTGGGTCTGCAATTCCAGCTTTGAGCTCTGGTGCTACCAACTGCACATCTGGTCCCTTGTGATATCCATTAAAACCTGGAACTTTAGTGTCTGGTAAATCAAATTTGGGCATTGAGAATTTAGGGGGCTTGTATTTCCCAGATGGGCCAGCTGATGGAGTGTGGATGGCTAAATGTGGACTTTTATGGCCAGCTTTGGGTGGATTTATATCAGGTGCATTAATATCACCTTTTATCTTGGGCGTTTTTAGACTTAAGCTGGGGGTTTTGACATCAGCTTCACTTTTTCCTGAGTGCTCAAATTTACCAGATGGGGTATCCACATCTAAATATGGAGCTTTAAGATCAATTTTGGGTTTCTTAAACGACACTTTGACTTTACCAGAAGGCGAGTCAATAGCTGGCCCATTTAGATCAAGTTGTGACACATTCATACCTGGCGTTTCCAAGCCAAAGTCAGGGGATCTCCCAGACAGACTCATCTTAGGTGATTCTACATAACTGGAAGGGTTGTCAACATTTAGATCAGGGTTTTTCAGTCTCTTGGAATACTTGTGACCAATTTTACCTGTGGGAGCATTTGGGGCTTGAAAATCTGGTGTCCCGACTTCACATTCTGGCCCACTTAAAGCAGGTCCTGTGAGGCCCAAGTCTGGCAGTTTGAATTTTGGCATTTCAAATTTTTTATTTGTTCCTTCGATGCTCACTTTGGGAACGCCAGAGATATTTCCCCCATTAAGATTTTTCCCTGTGTCAAGGGTGTTAACATCTAAACCCATTTGTGGAGCTGTGAAAGTTGCATTGTTTTTCAGTCCATTTGGCATTGTCAAGTCATCAGATGGACTGTCAGTGTTTGGCAGTTGTATAGCAGATGCAGTGTTGACATTCGGACTCCCTGGTGATGTCCCGGACAGATGGATGTCAGGAGCATTAATCTGTGGTACCTGAACTACATCGTCCACTTTCACCTGACCTCCACTTAGAACTGGACCATTCAAGCCAAGACCCAATGGTGGAAGGTTCATATTGCTCCCATATGTTAAATCGCCAGCTGTTTCAGGAGAAAATGTGGTGCCACCGGATTGTGAATCAGCATCCAAATCTGTGTTCGGTGTCTTTGTTTTTAGACATCCAAAGTCTACTCCGAGGCGAGGCAATCCCATGTCATGTTTTAGGCTGACCTCTCTCTTGGAATGAGGCACGTCATCCTTCATGAACTTCTTGATTTTTGCATTGTAGAGTTTGCTGTAGGAATCCTTCAGCATCTAAAAAAAAAAAAAGCCACAAAGTGTTGATTCGAATGTAACAATAATGTCAATGTTGCAACACAAACACTTGCACATTATAGGCCCTTGCAAGAAATGTCAACAAATTTGGATTGTATTGTGGACCACTGATAAATGTATCAGAAAATAATTTATGTTTGATTTGTTTGTATTCAACCCACCTCTTCAGGACTCCTGGCACATTGGTCCAGATTTCCGAGGCTCTTGCTCAGCTTATTCTTTGTGAGCACTTTGACGTTGTCATCAAACGGCTTCATCAGCTTCAGCAATTCTAACACTTCCTGTTTTGACAGTTGATCAAAATCGATTGTTGCCCCCACAATTTCATCCCCTAAAAAATAAAAATTAAACATAAAAACTTGTTTTAGAACATTCTTACATATATTTGGAAAACACATACTGTATTCTTTTAATAGAGTCAATTTCCTAACCTTAGCATTGTCAGTGCCATGTTTGGTCCATTGTGTAAAATAATCACAACATATAATTCAGATAAACCAAATAAATCAGCAAAGCCATTCACCCACATAGGTTTTTAACTCTGAGTGTTCTCAGAGTTTCTTTTAAATTTAACTATTAGGTTGTATTTTGGCTACACTCTGCACTGAGTAATCAGAAAAAAGATTTAAATCCCTATACATTGTAAACAACAACAGTACTGTATTAAATAGTACTTTGGTGGACTATATAATTGCAGTTGTGTTGACACTGCTGTTGTGGTGGTTCGTTGTTTTTGTATATATTGGAACACAAATAGTAATCTTATAATTACCATAAAATTCAACACAAAAACAACTTTTTGTGAATTTGTCAATTACAAAAAGGTAGTGAACTCAACACAAACTGCGAATTTTAAATAAGGTAGCGTCTATTTCAGGGTTATTGCATTGCCGGGACTTTTCCACCCTGATCACAGGGCACCATTGCTGTACACACAGATGTTTCCCTCTTCCAACACACCTGAATCAAATGATCAGCTCGTCATCAAGGTCTCCAGAAGCCTGATAACGACCCATTCATTTGAAACTGGTGTGTTGGAGCAGGGAAACGTCTAAAACACGCAGGTCAGGGCCCCGAGGACCAGGATTGAAAAACACTGGTCTAAAACATAAAAAGGGGATTTGGGTGAAATGTACAATTGTCTCCTTGAATTAGCAAGTAATGTTCTTGCGTGTAAAACTATTCTGACTCTTTCAAGCTCATTTATGACTCACTTTCAAAACAGTTAAAATCCACAAAGACAAAAGGTTCAATAAGAGGTCACGGGTCATACCTTCCCGTAGTCCCTGATTGGCTGAAGCACTGTTGATGCTGGAGATAACCAACGCCCCTTCGTCTGATCGCTCCAGGGTAAGTGCCTCAGAGAGGCTCCTCCCCCTACGGTGTGCCGGCTGTAAGCAAAGAAATGTATTAAAATATTTAAAACTGAAGCACTCTGTCACAGAATATACTTTAAAATATGCAACCAAAATGTAACTATCATAGAACTAAAACATTCTATGGATGTTCTGTACCATGATCGTTGTGTTTCTGTCACCGTGGCATTTGAAAAAACCCTCAGATTAAACCTGCAGGAGAAAATAAAATGCACATTCAGCTTTAAAGGAAAAGTTATTTACAATATTTGCAGTTTATAGTATATTGCATGTTTGTAACACATTAAAGCCTATAGAAAACAGCAGGACATTAGCAGGCTGTCTATGAAACAGATGAAACAGGTAGTTTCACCTCTTTAATCAGTGTAAACCAGTGAAGAAAAGGAAGATCAAGCAACAGATTTGTGTAGATAAGATGGCACAGATGGTAATTAGGTAGATTTGTAACAATAGTTTACATTTAAGTAGTTTCAAATGATTTAAATGACAAGAAAACTGGAACAATATCCATATTAAGTACTGTGTATTGGTTTCCCAGAGGTTGAGTTATTTGTGGTGGGTGACCCAGGCGAGGGGGGCCAATATGTTCTCAGGGGGTTAGTCAATTATATTCTATGTTTGGGAATCAAAGGTATAGTTGTGTGTCCCAAGAACCATAAATATAAGTAAAGAATGGTAAATCTTTCAGAAAAAACAATGTTGTGAAAGCAGAAACAGATAAGAAAATATGGGGGAAAATTACATTGTTTTAAAGACATTCATTCACGTCTTTCATTACAATGTGTTTTAAAAGCAAAATAGCATTTTAGTCATAAAAACTATGTTATAATATTGTTAATGTGGGATTTTTACATCCTATCTCCATATTTGTCAACAGATTATTAAAATTAAATTATCCCATCAGTATATGTCTTGTGCAAAATGTTTCTTTTACTGGAGATGGAAAAAAAAAATCAACACAAAACAAATAATTTAAGGAAGACGTTGTAATCTGCTACTGTGTGCAGTTGTATCAGACACCAGGTGACTCAGCAGGTGCATCTTTCAGGTATTCGAGTTATGGCCTTGGGGCTTTTGCACCACACTTCAGGAAAATAAAAAACAGGTCTATCAAGGGCGCTTAGGGTGAGTACAAATGTTCTTCTGTTGGGTGTTTCCTTTTTTTTATAAACAATATCAGAGAAACGACACCCATTGCTTACTAGTGCAGAAATCCTGGCTGAGCACTGGTGACTGGCAAAGCTCCAGTGAACACATAATGTTCTATGAAGATGAGCTAGATGAATGAAAAACGAGTTTCAGTCTATATCACACCCAGCTGCAGTTTTCAAGTCTTTACATGTCCAAATAAGTATCAAAACAAGAATAATAGCACTGTGCCATTATAGCAGAAGATATACAGTGTGATCAACAACAAAATATCTCAATATGTGACGACTGCTTATTATAGAAATCACCAGGCAGAATGTTAAAATAATGTTCATTGTTAAGAGTCAAATTATAAAGCAAAGTACTATAAATTAATAGGTAAATTCAAGCCAAAACCCAAGAGAGGTAAAGGTACGTTGTCAGGTATTTAACCCTTGCATACTCTTCAGGGTCTAATTTGACCCATTTTTTCATTTGATAAAACATTTTCTTTTAGCCAGAAATTTGATGACGTATCCATACGTGACCCAGAATTTACAAAAAATAGAAATATTTTACAACTTTCTAAAAATGTTTGAGTGCAGCTGATACACAACAGTACACACAAAATTATGTATAGAGACTAATTAAGAGGGGATACTGAGAAAAGCCTGAATATGAACAGTATGTAAGCGTTAAGAAGTCAAGCTGGGAAAGATTTGAGTAAAATCTAAGTTGTTTATTTAGACATGACAACGGTGAACCACCAAATCTCCACAAGACTTTTGTCAATTTATAATTAAACAGCAAGACAATGACAATAATAATAACAACAATAATAAAAATTAATTAACTAGAAACCTTAAATGCAGCTAAATGTCCTCTGCAAAGTCCTCTACATTCTTTGCATAAAACCAGAAACAAACATTATTCAGATTTTTGGTGTTTAATTAATAATAAGCAGAGCTCCGAGTGACATTTGAGCAAAAGAAAGAAGAAGCTTATTTCCTACTACAAAAAGTTACACATTAAACCTTTTTATAGCTCAGCCAAAGTGCACATGCCCGTCAACGAGAAAGGTGAAAATGTTCAGTGATTTAAAAGCTGGACGCAAAGTAAGTTAGAGCTAGTCCACGATTAAAAAATATTCCTCAGCTTTCTTTTCTCATCAGAAACATGGAAATTTGGAGCCGTCAGCACATTTATAACTCAATGAGAGCAGAGTTTGCAGTTTTTAATCATTAGAAGAAACACAGATCAAGGCACAGCCCAGTTTGTTAGTGAGTATTTTAACCCTGAATTAGCTGAGAAAATAGTGCATTAATCTTCTTTTAAATAAGATTGACTGATTTGATTTGTAAAACCTTCTTCAGGAACATCAGATTATTATTGTATTAGAATAAACAGCAGCTGGATGAACAGACAGTTCAACCAGACTGTTTGTTAAGAGAAACACGTATGTCCAAACCAATAAACCAAAGGTTTCTGTTCAGTCATGATTTAATATTAAAGTGTAAAAGAATTTCTCAGGGAAGCAAAGATAAGAAGTACAGATGCTTGACAGAAACTTGCAACAGAAACTCAGCCCACTTTCACCCAAAACCTGCCACTTTAAAGACGAGGCACCTCTCAGGATGAAGCCCACAGATGAAAGAGAGAATTTACAAATGAAACTGACCTTTGGGTGCATCAGGCAGGTGTTTTTTTGGTTGGTGTTGAAGTTGAGTTTCAGCACAGAGTTATCAGTCCATGCTGTTTACTCTGCAGGCAGCGACTGCAGAAAGGAGCGCCAGTCAGCACCAGGAATACTCCACCTGAAGCTGATTAACAGGTTCAACCTCAAATGTCCCAGCCTCCATGAACTATCAACACACACACTCTCACACACACACACATATTCACGTCACACGCCCTCATGCAAACACGCCTTGACGACCGTATGCCTGCAGCTCATATGCATACAAACACAAAAAAATGAATTCACTTTTCGTCATACGTCTGTTCCCACATGCACACCAATGTCAAGGAACGAGGGTCAGTGAGGTTTTTTATGCATCCATGTGGTTTAGTCAAATTTAAAGGGTTAAAATGTGAAAATAAACGTATGAATAACTTGCACACATTCTTTTTTTGTGGACCCAGCATCAAATTTCTGCTTTTAATCCATTTTGAGAGAATATATTAGAGGATTATGGTAAAAATGTCTAAGTGGTGTAACCATAAAAACTTTGTACCAAATAATTCAACTTGCTTAAAAACAGTAAATTGTCAATAAAACACCATATCAACTAGTTTGGCATGATCTTACATTATAACTTTATATTAAATAAAGGTAATGGAATACAATTGTTCTAAATATTACATTTCATCTGGTAACCATGGAGATCAGGAAACATTTACATTATTTTTAAATAAAGTCATTATTAGTGTAAGTCCACTTAAATACACTGTAGGAGGATAAAGATAAGCTCACGTGTTCTCAAGTCTGAAGTCAGGTGCCCACATGAACATTTAATCTCATCATTCCTCCTGTTCATACTGGCTGATTAGAGATCTCTTCCTAATGTTTGTCCATGTCTGTATTTCTTTTATTATTTTATTATTTTAATTTTAATTTATTGCACACTGTCTCGCTCACTTGTGTTAGTTTTAATAAGTAACAACGTTTCTATCTTCATCAGGCATATCATGGGCAGCATTATCACACTTTGATTTATACATACAAGAGCTGAGGACATGATGTCACTTGATCAATAAATATATAAGTGGTCAAAAGTACAACATAAGGGTGCAAGCTAGAAACAAGACATTAATCATTCAGCTACTTATATATAATCACAAAGACTCCATGAAAGGTTAGAAAAAGATAAGAAAAAAGATAAGGCCCTGTATCACAAGAAAAACAAAACAATCTCCAATGAGAAGAAGTTACAACATTACACCTTATGTAGAAGTTCAGCATTTAATCCCTTGGGAGACAGTCTGTAACATAAATATCAAGAATGCTTCCCTTCCTTTTTCAAGAGTGCAGATATTTCTTTCCTTAATTCATTGCACATAAAAGAAAAAAGGAGACTGAGATTAGGAAAAGAGAACAATAACAAAAGAGAAATGTGCAGGAGGAGCCAGTGAAACCCAAAAGGGCTCATCAGGTGACCCTCCTATTGTGAGACGTACAACATAAATACTTATGAGTAAAGAAATACAGACAAAGGCTAAATAAAAACATAAAACTAAGGTGTTACAAGTGTAATAAAGGTGCATGTAATATGATAGTGAGAGCAGTCATGATGTTGCATTATTTAATTGGTCTTGTTAATCTCTTAAAAGGTTTGAGACTGGGAGGGTATTTTTGTCTTCTTAGTCTATTCTGTGCACACATGTATTGGATATCTGTCCGTCCTGGAGAGTGATCCTTCCTTTTTCCTTCTTCGAATAGACTTCTGGAAATATTAATAAACCCCCACGAGGCAAATTTGTGATATTTGGCTATACAAATAAAATGGACTCAACTTTATGTAATGTAATGTCAATGTTAGTGATGGGAGGCAAAATTCAAAATCCTCTTTCTGTGCAAAAATACATTCAATATACTCCAAAGTTTATCTGAAGCTGATACGAGGCTTCAGCAGATCGTTTGAGTTAGACACATAAAGTCGATATCTTCCAGGTTTGCAGCCTTTTCAGTACAGTTTGTGTTTCCTTGGACATTGTTTCCATGCTGAGCTGCAGTCAATCAATCAATTTTGACCATTAATGGTGATATGGGTGCCTCCAAATATCAAAAATACTATAAATGTGAGATGATTCGATTTTGGACTCATAAATATGCCTGAAAAGCAGCTCACTAGAAAGATCTTTAACTTATTTAACTAGTTAACTAATTTTGCATGGACACCCCTGGATTAGTGAGGTTAAATCCTTATTTTGTATGATTGTATGGCACAGTGTAATATTCATGACATCCAGCACAAACGGTTCCCGATGTACAAAACAAGAATTAACATTAAGAACATTTTGTCTGATGAATTACAGCTACAGTGTGAAGCCTCAAGGGAAGAATAATGTGCAGATACATTCAGATACATTATCGTCATCTATAGAAACAGGTTTACTGCTCTCACTAAAGAGAAAAGACTCTGTTTGCTGTGTGATTCAGACTGAAGACAAACCCTTTTTTATGTTTTATTGTTCCTTATATGAGGATTTATAGGACAGGTTTTTCAAGTGTGTCTTAAACCAACAGTCAGGTGTCCATATGAACAGTGGCAGAGGTTTTCCCTTTCTGTAATCATTCCTCCTGTTCATACGGACTATTAAAAGATCTCCTTCAAATGTGCTTTCAATGTCAAAATCCACAGGCTTTTAAAAGTAGATGATCAGCTTCTATTGAGCTTCAGCAGTCTGAGTTAGTCATATCAAGTGATATCTGACACATTTACAGTCTTAGTGTATCCCTGTTGAGCTGTGGTGGAAGTATAAAAAGACAAAAAGAGGGACTTTGGTACTAAAAGCATAGAAGACTGGATTTCAACCCTTTTATTTTCTTTCCTCATCTTCCTCCTCCTCCTTGTTCTTTCTTCCCCTTTTTTATTTTCTTTGTTTATTTCCTCATCTTCCTCCCCTTTCTTGTTATCTCTTCCTCTTCTTCCTCCTCCTCCTTTTTCTGTCTTTCTTTCTCTCCACTCATTTGGACAGTGAAGCCTCAGAAGGAGAACTGTGGATTTTGTCCTCCATCACTGTAAACATTATGAAGGGATCTTCTAATGGTCAGTATGAACAGGAGGAACGATAACAGCAAGAAAAACATGTTTTAAGACAAACTTGAACAATTGAGAGCCAATCCTTTAAGGCCAACACTATTTAGTAAAATCTACACATTTCTGGATGAATGATTATAAGAAACTTGGCTTGTTCATGTTTCAGGAAAGGAAACTTATGCATGGCTGATTCTGATTGTAGAGTGCAGAAGACAAAGTTATTTGTGTGCAAAGTAATGCAAGAAATGTGTTTTTTATTTATGTTTGACAAGCGTTTCAACACTGCAGCTGTGTCTTGTCAGTCAGTGTGGGCTCGGCACTTGTTTGTGGGTAAAAACTAACTACTGCACCTCCTATACAGGTTAATGCAATTCAAAGTGCTTCACAGGTAACTGATAAGCCAAAAATAATCAGTAACAAATATTGACATTACTTCAGATAAACCTTGGAAATGAGTTTGGATTTTGTCCCCAATCACTAACATTGAACATTGGACATTAGGGACATATCTTTTAACAGAAAAGGAAGAATGATTAAAGTAAGAAAAAACAGTTTTAGTGCTAATATGAGTTACAGTTGAAACCACGACAGCACGAAAACATAAACCAAACACTCCCTTTAATGTGACAAATGATGTAATGTGAGAAAAATGCCGACCTGAGCCGAGGGAGCGGCAGGCGTTCACTAGTGTGACTCACTCTGATTACAGTCACAATGTCCGCAGTCTGTGTGAACATATAAATATAAAGAAAGGAGAGAGCTCAGTTGCATTCAGAGTGTCATTATATAATCCGACCGGGAAAGGTACGGCTGCAGACGGGCTCTCACGTGAACAATGAGAGTTACATAATGAAAACACTGATCTCAGGTCAAACAGGTATAACGACCATGTCTGATGATGAAACGGTTTTTATCATCAGTTATAATTTAATAATCATTATAAAGTACATAAGCATACAGAAAAAAATAATCTTATGTTTATTCCAGCTGCAAATGTTTGGTTGATTAATTGCAACTATTTTATAAATTGATTTATTATAATTTTTTCAAACAAACGTGAAAAATGATCTGGTTCCTGCCACTCAAATGTGAGGTTTTGCTGTTTTTCTTTGTCATATACGTCTTAAATGTTTAAGACTGTTCGCTTTAACCCTCCTGTTGTCCTCAGGTCAAGGAAGGAAGGAAATGAGTAAGGAGAGAAGGAAGGAAGGGAGGAAGGAAGGAAGGAAAGGAGTAAGGAGAGAAGGAAGGAAATGAAGGAAGGAAGGAGTAAGGAGTAAGGAGTAAGGAAGGAAGAAAGGAAAGAAGGAAGGAAGGAAGGAAAGGAGAAAGGAGAGAAGGAAGGAGAGAAGGAAGGAAAGGAGGGAGGGAGGGAGGAAGGTAGGGGGAGGAAAGAAAGAGAAGGAGGGAAGGAAGAAAGGGGGATGGAGGAAGGAAAGGAAAGGAAAGGAAGGAAGGAAGGAAGAAAGGAAGGAGGGAGGAAGGAAGGATAGATGGAAGGAAGAAAGGGGGATGAAGGAAGGGAGGAAAGAGAGAGGAAGGAAAGAAAGAGAGAAGGGAGGAAGGACAGAAGGAACTGTCAAAACAGGCTGGATCAATTTGACCCGGGAGGACGACACAAAGGTTAAAGTCTGTTAACATCCCTAAAAACAAATCAACATCAGTTCATTCAAGTCATTTTGGTGGAGAGGCCTTTGAGTCTGGCAAGGAACTTTGTTGCATGTAATCTTCCTCTACGACTTTCAATTGCACTCTCTCTGATAACGCTCGAAAAAAAACCAACTTGTATAATATCTCACAGCTCATTAAAGGACACACAGCGGGTATAAACAGAGACAAGAGAGGAAAAACACACAACAACAAGCTGAAGGTTTGAATCTCCGCCTGCAGCCAGAGTAAATCATTTATATATTCCCACTGGTTATATAAAAAAAGAGACTTTATTTCTTCATTATAAAAAAAACACACACTTAGAAAACCTGTATTTTCGTTTTCATGAGAAGTAAACGTGACAACGACAAGTTCTGACACCTCTGACCTTTGATTACTTTCCATAACATACATATAATAAATCTCCCTTTGTGAATGAATTACATCCACTTGTTCCCTGTGGACAGAAGAAAATGATCTTAACATGCAATAAACTATACAATTTTATTTAAGATAAATCTACATTTAGACTTAATTTAACAACAAAAAAATGTAACTTATATAACAGTAAGTGAAACTTAATGATTGCAAAGTGACCCAAACTTAAAAGATGACATTTTGGGAAATCACAGATTACTGACATTCAGATTAACCCTCCTGTTGTCCTCGAGTCAAGGAAGGAAGGGAGGAGGAAGGAAGGAAGGGAGGGAGGAAGGAAGGAGAGAAGGAAGGAAGGAAGGAAAGGAGGGAAGAAGGAAGGAAAGGAGGGAGGAAAGGAAAGAAGGAAGGGAGGAAAGAAAGGAAGGAAGGAAGGAAAGGAGGGAGAAAGGAAGGAAGGGAGGAAGAAGGAAGGGAGGGAGGACGGAGGAAAGAAGGAAGAAGGAAGGGAGGGAGGACGGAGGAAAGAAGGAAGGTAGGAGGGAGGGAGGAAAGAAGGAAGGAGGGAGGGAGGGAGAAAGGAAAAGAGGAAGGGAGGAAGGAAGGAAGGAAAGAAGGACAGAGGAAGGAAGGGAGGAAGGTAGGGGGGAGGAAAGAAAGAGAAGGAAGGAAGAAAGAAGGAACCGTTAAAACAGACGGGGTCAATTTGACCCGGGAGGACGACATAAAGGTTAATGACGCTTCTTTCCTGACTGTGACTGAAAAACCATTTAACCCTTACATACTGTTTAGGTGATATCTCCGTATCTATTGACATGTGTTTAAATTAAATGAATAGTTAATAGTTTTAATAAGATAGTAGTTATGAGGATTTGTTTTTATGATGTAGCAGTGAAGACTGATGGCTCTAATGGTTATACAATAAACCCCACAGCTCCATAAAGTTCTGTTCATTTTCACTTTACATATAAAATAACATTTGAATAATATGTTATATTTTCATGTCTTAGGTAAAATAGGACATGATATTGTGTGATAGGGGCTGTTGTTTCTCGACTCTCTCTCTGCGCTCTGAAACATCAATCAAGGTTTCAAGGTTAGATCGACTATTTAAGGTTTTTTAAACACATCTGCAGACACTTTTTATGAGAGGCTTCTTACTGTGAGGTTGCAGAATACAAACAGTATGTAAGGGTTAAATAGTGTTGTCAGTTTTATTCATATTGCACTGAATCACAACAGAAGTTATCACATGACACTTTTCACATAAAGCAGGTCTAGACTGTACTCTAATCTATGAGCAGCATTTGGTGACAGCAAAAACTGCCCTTTAATGGAAAGAAACCTCGAAGAGAGCCTGGCTCGACTGATCGGATTGAGACAAATGTGCAGTGAGATTTGATTTTCTTGGCACTCATTAAAAAAAAGAGGCCTGTGTGGAGTTTTCTATTTTAAAAAATTGCATTTAAACTCAAAGTAATTGTGTGTATCCTTGAGATCTAAATGCCATTCCTTCCTCATAAAAAGCAAAGCTGATTTCTTAAGCTTCTTAAATCATTCATTAGCTTAAAGTCTTCTTCACTGCCTTTTCTGGCATACTGCAGCATTTCTTGGCACATTACTGCCCCCTGTAGATCATTGGAGAAGGGTTTAACCCAGGCGGGGAGTTCCGGGCCTCCGAAATGATGCCAACGTGGAAGTAACTTAAAACTGCATTCTATCAAAAGGCCACCAGGGGGCGACCGTTTTGGTGTCAAAAGGACTTCCGTCTCTATACAAGTCAATGGAGAATTCACCAACTTCTCACTTGATTTCTAACCTCAGTAAACGTTTTCAAAATGTGTTTATGGTCTCAATCGCTAGTTTAAAGCCTTCTTCAATGCAGTATGATGTTCATTTGGGACATTTTGGCCTCCCTGATTTTATATGTGACGATAAAGCAGGGTATGCATTAGGGCGTGGCTACGTCGTGATTGACAGGTTGATTGGTTCACAGGTTCAGGGGGGCACCTCATGCCCCTCCTGATGCCCGTATAAGTAGGATCCGTGTTTTTTTTTACCCGGCATGCACAGGAAATTTTCAAGATGGCGCTACCCAGATCCGAAACTATTGGCTTCCGAGCAGCAGTCCACAAAGCAATGGGTGACGTCATGGATGTTACGTCTATTTCTTATATACAGTCTATGGTTTAACCGTTTTCAGGATGGCTTGGCATCCTTGTGTGTGTGTTTGCATGAGAAAAAAACAAGAGGTCCAGAATAAAAGTGCCTGTATGCAGATGTTTTCCTGCATAAATCCATAGTTTAAGAGCTGTAATATACCCCACAGTATTCTATACAATAGGAGGTGAGGGTTAATATGTGTTAGAGAGCTGCTAACTCAACTAAAACATATTTCCAACTCAATCTGGGTTAACATATAATAAGATTGGAAGCAAGATTTTCCCCCAGATGTTTAGTAGCATGACTTTTTACATTTCATCCTCTTAAAATTTTGATTTATTTTTAAATTATTCAGACATGAGTGCAACTAGCTGTTAGCCATAATATGCACATCTATGATTGGGTGATTTTTCCCAGCGCATTCTGGAGTCGATCGAGTCGAAAGTTTGGATGATGATGGACTGGTTGAGTGCAGAGAGTTGTGTGTAAGTACTGGTCCCAGTTAAGAGCATTATTAAATCTAATTGCAGCAGGATCATAATGCAGTGCAAATGTATTGCTTAAAAATGTTAGAAAATGTCCCCAGAATTGAGCTCAACCAGATAAAAAACAGTCATCTAAGGAAAGTGTTTTTCACTTTATCAAGAACAACATTTAGAAGACAATAAGTCCTTCATCTGCATTAAATAATTAATTAAAAGAAACTAAATGTCAGCACAAATAACACAATGTTATTAAACCCCACGTCATCATTTCACCATTTCTCTCCTCTGACAGAAGAAGCGTAGTCTCGGTGTGTGATGTAAAAGTTTCAGGACGGCGCTGAAAAAGGCTTCAAGTTCTCAGCAAAACTTCCCAGATTAAAGTAAAAAAAAATATTATCTTCAGATTTCAGTGTTTGTTTTTTTTGTTAATCTCACTGTTCTCTCCCTCCGACCAGCCTCTGGAAGATGGACTGGTCGGTTTGGCAGAGAGCAGCAGGTGTGTCGAACTCCACCACCTTCCCAGCTTGCATCACCAGCACCCGGTCACAGTCCATGATGGTGTTGATCCTGGTGAAACACAACCAAAAAAAAAAAAGGGATTTATCTTCTTCCAAATTTCCATGTAAGCATGAAGAATAAGTCATGGGTTTATATTAAAGATTTTAAAGACACCCTCTCACAAAAAGACTCTTTATTATGTCAAATATATAATAATAACTATTTCTGCTTATGATACTGTACATGTATATGCAAGATGAGTAATTCAAAAATATGTTAAAAATAGTTTTAAAAGCAGCATCAGGTTTGTTAAAATGTACATTTAGTATTTTTGTTGGTTTTATATCATTTGAAATGACATTTGTACCATTTTTTACCAAAAGTAAAACTGAATGCTCCTGAAAATGTCAAATGGTGTGACCACAAAAGAATGATAAATGTTAAATATTTTATCCACCAACAGTGTATTTAAGGGGACTTATTCTAATAATTACTTCATTTAAAAAAAATGTAAATGGTTCCCGATTGACATTTTAAGCAAGTTGAAGTATTTGGTACAAAGTTTTTATCGCTACACCACGTTTTTGCCATAATCCTCTAATATATTCTCTCAAAATTCATGTTTATTTTCACATTTTAACCCCTTTAAATTTGATTAAATCACATGGACACATGGGTCACTGACCCATGAACAGGATTGGAAATTGACCCTTCAAAAAAAAACACCTCAGACATTTTTTACCTGTGAGCGATAGTGAGTACGGTTTTGTCCTGAAACTTTGCTCTGATGGTCTGTTGCAGTAGTTTGTCCGTCTTCTGATCCACGCTGGCTGTTGCTTCATCGATACACAGAACCTGCACGATGGGAAAAAAACGGCATCTTAATGTTCCAACGATATGATTTCGAGCAGGGGTCAGCTGTTCAATAATGGGTCCGTTTTTTCAGGATTTTTCATTGGTATGGCCATGAATTGATGCAGTGAAAACGCAGAATTATATGTTTCTTTCTTCTAATTTATTTAAGAATAAAACAGATTTACAACACAGTTAAGATTTGTACGTTAAAGGGAAAATGGCATCAACACAGCATTTCTCTTCCACTGCCAAAATTGTTGTATTCTTGTATTAAACTTTAATTTCTGGAAAGGTTTATTGGACAGTTTGAATGCCTCTGCTTGTGTGGGGGCAGGATTAGATGCAACAAGGATATCTGACAATAATTGGGATTTACAGGAGCCTTGTGTTTATTTTATTTATTGTAGATTTGTGAAGAATAAAGCTAAACAGTGAAAGTCAGAATTTTCATCAGAGGGCCAAATATTTTTGCTGCAGGTCCTAATTTGGCCTATGGGCGATTTCTCTACCTCTGATTAAGAGATCAGTGTATTCGTTGGAAACAGAGGCTGCAGCCGTAATTCAAGGCAAAACATTGCAAATTGAAATGCACTTTTAAAAGAAGTAGCAGCAGTCCTGAGTTTACTGATTTACCCGATTCCAACTAGGCTGCTTAAGGAAGTCCTTCCCTCTGTTAGTACTTCCTTATTAAATATGATCAATCTGTCTTTAGTGACAGGATATGTACCACAGTCTTTTAAAGTAGCTGTCATTAAACCACTTCTTAAGAAGCCTACTCTTGATTCAGAGGTTTTAGCTAACTATAGGCCCATATCGAACCTCCCCTTTCTCTCTAAGATCCTCGAGAAAGCAGTTGCTAATCAGCTGTGTAACTTTCTAAATAATAACAGCTTATTTGAGGATTTTCAGTCTGGATTCAGAGCTTATCATAGTACAGAAACTGCACTGGTAAAAGTTACAAATGACCTCCTAACTTCATCAGACAATGGACTTCTCTCTGTCCTCGTCCTGTTAGATCTTAGTGCTGCCTTCGATACTATTGATCATCAAATCCTGTTAAAGAGACTTGAACATTTAATTGGTATTAAAGGAACAGCATTAAATTGGTTTAAATCCTATCTGTCAGATAGATTTCAGTTTGTAAATGTCAATGATAAATCCTCCATGCAAACAAAAGTAAAACACAGTGTTCCTCAGGGTTCAGTGCTTGGACAAATACTATTCTCCTTATATATGCTTCCTTTAGGAAATATTATTCGGAAACACTCAATAAATTGTCATTGTTATGCAGATGATACTCAATTATATCTATCAATAAAGCCTAATGAAATCAACCAGTTAACTAAACTACAAACATGCATCAAGGACATAAAGGCCTGGATGACCTGTAACTTCCTGCTGTTAAACTCAGAAAAAACTGAAGTTATTGTGCTTGGCCCTAAACACCTTAGAAACACATTATCCAATGATATAACTACTCTGGATGGCATTACTTTGGCCTCCAGTACTACTGTAAGGAACCTAGGAGTTATATTTGACCAGGATCTGTCCTTTAATTCCCACATAAAACAAATTTCAAGGTCTGCCTATTTTCATCTGCGTAACATTTCAAAAATCAGACATATTCTGTCTCAAAATGATGCTGAAAAACTAATCCATGCATTTGTTACTTCTAGGCTGGATTATTGTAATTCATTATTATCAGGCTGCCCTAACAAGTCTCTAAAGACTCTCCAACTGGTCCAGAATGCAGCTGCACGCGTTCTGACAAAAACTAGAAAGAGAGATCATATTACTCCTATTTTAGCTTCACTGCATTGGCTTCCCATAAAATCAAGAATAGAATTTAAAATCCTTCTCCTCACTTTTAAAGCTCTTACTGGTCAGGCTCCATCATACCTTAAAGAGCTCATAGTACCTTATGTACCTACCAGAACACTGCGCTCCCAGAACGCAGGCCTACTTGTGGTACCTAGTATCTCTAAAAGTAGAATGGGAGGCAGAGCCTTCAGTTATCAGGCTCCTCTCCTGTGGAACCATATCCCAGATTCGGTCCGGAGGGCAGACACCCTCTCTACTTTTAAGAGTAGGCTTAAAACTTTCCTTTTTGATAGAGCTTATAGTTAGCAAGCTCCTAGTCTATGCTGCTATAGGCTTAGACTGCCGGGGGACTCCTACCTCCATGATGCACTGAGCTCCTCTCTCCTCCTCTCTCTCTCTCTCTCTATCCATCCATCTATATCCAATAACATTCATGTACTATTAATGCATTCAGTAACCTACACTTCTTCCCCGGAGTTGTCTGTGCTTTCTCATCTCACAGGCAATCTGGGCCTGTAGACGTCCGGATGACAGATTCCAGTCCCGGACCTTCTAGCTTCAATGTTTATTTTCAATGTGCTACTCTCTCTCCTATTCTTCCTCTCTCTCCCCTCTACCCCAACCAGTCGAGGCAGATGGCCGCCCACTTTGAGCCTGGTTCTGCCTGAGGTTTCTTCCTGTTAAAAGGGAGTTTTTTCTTGCCATTGTCGCTAAATGCTTGCTCATGTGGGAATGTTGGGTCTCTTTATAAATTAAAACTTGAAGAGTTCGGTTTAGAACCTGCTCTATGTGTAAAGTGCCTTGAGATAACTTTGTTGTGATTTGGCGCTATACAAATAAAGATTGATGATGATGATGATGATGCACTGAAATTCACATTACAAAGTGAATGTGGAAAAACACACAGCTTTTGGGTTAATTGTTAGAGAAACTAGAAGTAAACTTGTTTGAAATGAAAGTAACAAAATTGTCTTTTGAAGTTCAAATCAACAATATATATTCCTTTGTAAAGAAGAAAAGTAACAAGCACAGAGGTTTTGGGTTCCTCAGTGTGCTGGAAAAGTGATTGTCAAAGTTGGGTCACTTTTTAAATATTGTCAGGTTCACATGATTGGAGGCAGATTACAATGAAAAGGTGAGGCAGTACATAAACTATTTAAAAAAAATTAAAAAGAACATCAAATCAAAAGTAATTCTAGAAACACTAAAATAAATATTAATAATGATTTTTAAAGTGGACAGGTCAGTTACACCCAGAAAGACACAATGTAAGCAATGACAATAATGACTAGAAGCAGCAGAAGCAGCATAAGAAGAAGGTCTTACCTTGGCCTGAGTCAGCAGAGCTCTCGCCAGACACAGGAGCTGCCTCTGTCCCACAGAGAAGGCTTTTCCTTTCTCTCCCACCTCAGCATCCAAACCACCTGCAAGACACACACACACACACTTAATATATCCCTCCTAATAGACTCACTTGGGAGATTGAGGTGGGTGGGACCGGGGGTCATTTGACCTCTTCAGGTTTGAGGTTTAGATAGATAGTGAGATCATATTTTGTAATAGACTCAATAAATGCATTGCACAGAGTGGTTTATGTTTGGGATGTTTATTGAAACACAAAATAATCAAATTTTATGTTTGGGAAGGTAAACCCCCAGGAGCTGTTCATCGTGACCATTTGAACTGTTGAGTCGGACCCTCTTCAGTTTCCTTTGGGATTCATCCTTTAGCTCTCTTTTGGTGAGGCAGTCCTCCAAGCACCTCTTTTTAGGGGATTTTTGCAGAGGACGAGAGCCTGATGGGCCTGAAGCAGTTATACCAATGGAGTGTGTTGTCTTTCTCCTCTTTGCAGGTACCACCAGCTTCTCCCCAAATGTGTTCAGTTTCCTCTTTTTTGAAACCATCAGTTCATTGGAGGTGAAGATGGAATTGGAGTCACACACAACTTCACGGTTGTGGGTGGGCGGAGAGAAGCAGTGACTGAGAATTCCACCAATGTCTGACGTTACAGTAGTGTTTAATGTTCCTGCAGGGAGGTTGAAGTTGTACCAACGTGGCTCCCATTCCATTTCTTCAACAAAATCACTGTTGAACAAATCTCTGTTCAGGTCGACTGCGGCGAAACTGGTCGTGAGTTCTTCCATCCTGAGCAGAAACAGTCAGTACAACAACTTTATGCACCTGTTGTTCAAAGAAACTCAGTGGCAGGATGTCGTGTGGTTTGGATTTTAGTAACAACAATCTCGGTAAGCTCTCTTCGGAATTATATATTTGGGATCAGCGTGTGTTAATATTCTTTCTTTGGGATCATAAAGAGATAATATCAAGTCATGTACTCGCACATTTTAAGAAGCAGGCGTAACATTTCAGGGTTGTCTCATTTAGGCCCTGGGTTTGGGTCCCAGAGTCGACCGACACGGACCCTGGGTGAAATTGGAAGGGAGTGGGAGTGGGAGTAATAATGGGTGTGTCACTTGGGCATAGGGGTCCAAAGTCAAGTGACCTTCGGGGGCTCTAGGTGATGGGGGCCCCAAAGTACCTGTGGGAAGGGGGTCACAATAGGGGGGATTAATTGGGGGAGAGGGTCCTATATGACCTTGGGGGGGTGGGGTCACTTCGGAACTGGGGTTCCAAGTAACCTGGGGGGGAGCGGCACAATGGAGGGTCACCTGGGCGTAGGGGTCCCAAGCCAAGTGACCTTTGTGGGCTCTTGGGGGTAAGGGGCCAAAGTGACCTGGGGGGGTCATTGTGAGACCCCCAAAGGTCACTTGAGACCCCCACTAGGGACACCCCCCCATGGTCATCCCCCCATTGTGAGAACCCCAAAGGTCACTTGGGACCCCCACCCCCAATTGACCCTCGCCTGGTCATCCCCCCATTGTGAGAACCCCAAAGGTCACTTGGGACCCCCACCCCCAATTGACCCTCGCCTGGTCATCCCCCCATTGTGAGACCCCCAAAGGTCACTTGAGACCCCCACCCCCAAGTGCCCCCCAATGGTCATCCCCCCATTGTGAGACCCCCAAAGGTCACTTGAGACCCCCACCCCAAAGTGACCCTCCCATGGTCATCCACCCATTGTGAGACCCCCAAAGGTCATTTGAGACCCCCGCCCCCAAGTGACCCCCCCATGGTCATCCCTCTGTTGTGGCACCCCCAAAGGTCACTTGAGACCCCCACTCCCAAGTGACCCCCCCCCCCCCCCCCCCCCATTGTGACCCCACCCCACAGGTCCCTTGGGGCTCGCTGCCCCAAGTGACCCCCTCCCCAGGCCACATGACTTGGTACCCCTACACCCAAGAGACCCCCTTCCCCAAAGAGACCCCCCCAATGATGACCCACCCCACTCCCTTCCAATTTCACCCGTGATCCGTTGCGATCGACTCTGGGACCCAAACCCGGCCCTAAATGAGACAATCCTGAAATATTACGCCTGCTTTTTAAAATGTGCGAGTACATGACTTGATATTATCTCCCAAAGAAAGAATATTAACACACGCTGATCCCAAATATATAAATCCAAAGAGAGCTTACCGAAATTGTTGTGACTTAAATCCAAACCTCACGACACTCCTGCCACTGAGTTTCTTTGAACAACAGGTGCATAAAGTTGTTGTACTGACTGTTTCTGCTCAGGATGGAAGAACTCACGACCAGTTTCGCCGCAGTCGACCTGAACAGAGATTTGTTCAACAGAGATTTTGTTGAAGAAATGGAATGGGAGCCACGTTGGTACAACTTCAACCTCCCTGCAGGAACATTAAACGCGAATGCAACGTCAAACATTGGTGGAAATCTCAGTCACTGCTTCTCTCCGCTCCCCCACAACCGTGAAGTTGTGTGTGACTCCAGTTCCATCTTCACCTCTAATGAACTGATGGTTTCAAAAAAGAGGAAACTGAACACATTTGGGGAGAATCTGGTGGTACCTGCAAAGAGGAGAAAGACAACACACTCCATTGGTATAACTGCTTCAGGCCCATCAGGCTTTCGTCCTCTGCAAAAATCCCCCAAAAAGAGGTGCTTGGAGGACTGCCTCACCAAAAGAGAGCTAAAGGATGAATCCCAAAGGAAACTGAAGAGGGTCAGACTCAACAGTTCAAATGGACACAATGAGGATAACAGTTCCTGGGGGTTTACCTTCCCAAAACATAAAATTTGATTATTTTGTTTTTCAATGAACATGTCAAACATAATGTACCAAACATATGTATTCCATATTTCTGACATGTATTCATATAGTATTTTCAATGTATTTTTAATTTTTGTTTTAATGTACACATAACTGCACAACGCAGACAAGTGCTGAATTGAGTTTGCCATGCTTACATTACATTTATAACTGATTTCAAATATGTTAATCATATGTATATCTGTTTAACCATTGCAAGCAGAATGCCATGATTTCCCAAAGACAGAGAAGAGTCATGAGTAAAGGGGGTTGTGAGGGAATTTCTCAACATATGTAATAATGCTAAGATGTTAATTGAAGGATTGGACTGGGTTGTCGCACTCATGTGCAATGGTTGGGTAATTGGGGAATGTGGATTAAAATAACGGGAAACAACCCTTGATGTGTTTTGGCATATGTAACCTTGTCTATAAAAATGGGGATCCATGTTTTCCATGTCAATCTTTCTGTTTGCAAATAAAGGAGCTCTCAATTTCATATGTCTGCTCAAGCCTCATTCTTGGCACTAGTAAGATAGGATATAGATATAAATTCCACAACAACCACTCCGTGTAATGCTTTTATTGAGTCTATTACAAAATGTTATCTCACTATCTATACTACTACTATATATAAACCTCAAATCACATACTTGATGTGATAGTTTAAGCAATGTGCAACAATGTATATATTGAAATCTATACTGATGGGTCGAAGTGACCCTACGGTCAACCCAAGTCCTTCCCATTTGGCTTTGGATTTCACTTTGGGGTACCTCTGCTACCCCATCTGCTACTCCCCCCCAAAGTGCTCAATGGAGATCAATGTGCTCCTAGTGATTGGTTCAGTGTATGTGTGGGGAACATATTGTCTTGAAGGGTAGAGCGAGACTTTCAAACAGGAACATACTGTAACATTCAATCGAAACAGTCACATGGCCAGACAGGAATGCTTACGGATGGAGTGAACTTTGTGAAATGAAAGGACCTGGATTCAAGAGGATTCATTCAAAACTGGCACACCTTAAAAATCATTGCTCTGCCTATGTACTCATGCTTAATGTGTTGTGTCAGTTAATCTCATCATCTCATATGTTTAAACACTGCTCTTACCCATCCTGTTAACCACAGAGCTGAGATGGCATTGGTCCAGAACATCCAGCAGCTGCTGATCCAGGTGTCGCCCACAGGGGTCCAGATTCTCCCTGATGGTCCCGCTGAAAAGAAAGGGGTCCTGAGGAATAATGGCCAACCTGGACCTGCAGAGGGCACCCCAAGCACACGCACAAAAGTGTCAACTTTTACTTCTTACTGACTGCATTAATCATACTGTAAAGCAACCTCAAAGTTTGAATTAAAGCAGCAGATAGAGCATAAAAAAACAATGATTATCTGGCTTAGACCCACTACCACCTGAGACATACCTGAGCTGAGCCAGACCTACAGTGCTGATGTCCAGCCCATCCAGGAGTATCTGACCCTGGTTGAGCTCCACCATACGGAACAGGGCCAAGAACAGGGTGGATTTGCCAGAGCCCGTTCGCCCCACGATGCCTACTTTCTCCCCGGGTCGCACCACCAGGCTCACCCCATCCAAAGCGTTAGGAAGACCTTCCCTGTATGCCAAAACCACATTACGGAACTCCAACCAGCACTGCTCGGGCCACGCCGGGGGCAACTAGAGAGACATCATTACATATAGTGTAAATTAATCTGTAGAATCAAGAAAAAATAAGCCTTTGCTCTATGCTAAGATACTCAGATACATATATTTGTGGGGTTTTTTGTGTTTCTCTAAAAAGAAAATGATAGGATTGGTTTCATATTATTCTCCAGTCTGGCACCCAACATTTGAATCAAAAGTATCTTTTTTTTCATCCCCTGGTTCAGGAAAAGGACTTTAACCTGAACCTGACATGTTCCCAAAGTCAAGCATGAGGCTCTGTGCTGGTCTCCCCTCATTGTTCGGACTTGTGGAAATATCAGTGTCAGTCTGAGCTGCAGTTCTTCTGACCTGATTGTTTTGATGCTGCGATTCGGTCGGCAGGCCGGTAGAGTACTCCTCAGTCCGCTCCACGCTTACCATCTGCATCTCTGTCTGAGTGTAGCTGAATATGAGGCCAGACAGCAGGGATGTGATGGACAGAGCATAGGACAGAGACAGACCCACCAGACCTGACAGGGACAAAAAACACATATACACAGAGACGGGGTCAATAACGTTTTTTTTGTGTCCATGTGGTTTAGTCAAATTTAAAGGGGTTAAAATGTGAAAATAAACGTATGAATAACTTGCACACATTCTTTTTTTGTGGACCCAGCATCAAATTTCTGCTTTTAATCCATTTTGAGAGAATATATTAGAGGATTATGGCAAAAATGTCTAAGTGGTGTAACCATAAAAACTTTGTACCACATAATTCAACTTGCTTAAAAAAAAAAAAATTCTCAATAAAACACCATATCAACTAGTTTGGCATGATCTTACATTATAACTTTTTATATTAAATAAAGGTAATGGAATATAATTGTTCTAAATATTACATTTAATCTGGGGAATCACAGAGATCAGGAAACATTTAATCCAATGCAATCCACGGCCACCAAAAAACAGGTCTGGACTCACCTGGATCAACTGAATCCAACTGGTGCTGGACCACAGCGATCACCCCGAGGCCCGTCACCACAGTGACACCAATCAGCTGCAGGCGGATGTCCAGCCACTGCATGGCAGCATTGCTGAGGAACAGGCAGCGCTGGTTCTGCTCCAGACGCTTGGCGATTTCCTCCTCAAACCTGGAGCAACCACAGAGGAGGAAAAGTGTTTTAATATGAAGATTTTAACATGAATAAATCATTATCATATTACTTCAAAAGGTATTTGCGTAAATAGACTTAACAATTTGTCACCAATATAAAAAATGACAGGAAGACTTTTTTTGCTTTATATCATTGAAAAATTGAATAGATTTTTTTAAATTAGACATTTAAAAATATTATCATGGGATCAGGGAATCTGTGAGTGGCACTTAATTTTGTATTTTTATATTTTATAGACAAAATAACTGTAAAATAATGCAGCCATAAATAAAATAAAGATATACTAATCTTAAATATGTTTTCCAAATGAAATCTCTTTTCTTTAGTTTCACCTGGCAGAGCTGTGACTGGCCCGGATGGTTCCCAGGCCGGTCAGCGTCTCAGAGAAGTGCGAGTAAATGGGCGACAGGGTGAGGCTGCACAGGCGCTTCAGCTCCCGAGAGGTGTGCCGGTAGAAGTGCTGAGTGCGGTGGTAGAGCAGAGCCAGAGGAAGTAAGGGCACTAGGACCCAGGGCAGGCCGTAGCTTATCACCACCAGCATGCCCAGCAGGCGGAAGCCGTTGGCCAGTAAGGAGTTCAGGGTGAATGGCAGACTGTCATCCACGCTGTACAGGTCCGAGGAGAAGCGGTTGAGTATGCGACCCAGCGGAGTGGTGTCGAAGAAGGTCACTGTGGCCTGGAAGGGAAGGAAGTCAAGAGTTTGGAAATTTTAAGTAGGGTAGTTAACAGTGGGAATAAATCAGAATCTATCTTAATGATGCAGCAACACACAGCTCTAACATTATTGCTTCATAAAGTTGCCCAAACTTCCACATCCAGCAAATATAGTGCAACATTATCGTCCTACTGGAGTTGTGTTAGTGCCCACCTGATGAATATGGGGCCAATATTCACTCTTTAACACTTTTAGCTTGGGTTTGGTCTCCTCCAACTCAACTTACTACTACTACTACTACTACTAACAACAATAACTTTGTTTATATAGAACTTTTCAAAACGATGTAAAGCAAAGGGACTTTATTTGTCACACATGTAGTCGTACAGTGAAATTCAGTCTCTGCATTTAACTACTAACTAACTACTAGGGGCAGTGGGCAGCCATTGTGCTGTGACTGGGGAACAACTCCAAATCTATGTCAGTGATTTGTCACGGGCACTGACAGGAGAATTAACCTATTGCACACATTGTTTGGACAATGGGAGGAAATCTATGCGAGCACGGGGAGAACATGTAAACTCCACACAGAAAGGCTCCTCTTCTGCCATCCAGCTCTCTGCTCCTTCTGCCAACTTAGCCACTAGGGGGTCAAAAGCTTTCAGCCGATCTGCCCCCCCCCCCCCCGCCTTCGGAGCTCTCTCCCACCAGACATTCGCACTTCTGACTCTGCCCCTACCTTTAAACCCCACCTGAAAATACACTTATTCTGATTCCCGATTAATCATTCATGTTTATCTACGGCACTACCACCTTGATTTTATTATGTTTGATGCACTATAAACAACCTAATAACATAAAGTTACGGCTGCCAAACATTCAATCTGTTCAGCTTGGCTCTAAATGTCGGTTGTTTAAAGAGGCTCGAAGCTCAGATGACGCACCTTAAGGACTCGATCCAGGAGTCTGTTGTGGATGGCCGTTGCGGCGCAGACGGCTCCGTACGCAAAGAGGAAGGCTCGGAGGGCGGTGAAGACAGTGTTGGCTGCAGCGATGGAGCCGTACACCGTCAGATAAAACCTGACGTCTGAGCTCAAATTGGTCGAAGGGAGCGTTTGCAGCGAGGAGAGAGGTGACCTGCAGAGAGAAGATGAGACTGTTTCATTTGGAGGTTTTATATAGAAGGAAAATCATTACTGCAAAATACTTTTATGTTTCTACTATTATTTCTTCGGAGTTAAATTGAAAAAATCTGTATGTTTTTAGGCTCATTTTAACCCGTCACACATGATGGAAAATCCATTTTGAGAGAATATATTAGAGGATTATGGCAAAAATGTCTAAGTGGTGTAACCATAAAACTTTATACCAAATAATTCAACTTGCTTCTTTGGTTACACCATTTGACATTTTCAGGAGCATTCAGTCTTACTTTTGGTAAAAAGTGGTGCAAATGTAATTTCAAATGACATAAAACCAACAAAAATACAAAATGTACATTTTAACAAACCTGATGCTGCTTTTAAGATATTTTTGAATTGCTCATCTTGCTCTGATCTATCACTGACCCTTAGATCAGTCAGTTACATCCTTCCATCTGCCTAATCCAGTACTCTTGATTCATCATATTAAATGAAAGACTTTTTAAGACCTTTTAAATACCACAAAAAAATGCAATTCAACTCATACACTGGTCACAGAAGGATAATAAAACAGTCTGGACAACAATGTTTTACTGTTTACTTTTACTGTGTTGTAATGTGAAATGGCGCCATCTTGAGTGTCACCTGCACAAAAGCTTATTTGTTATTTATGAATTATACCGTTTTTTTTCTTGATCTCTTAAACTCACATCAGGCCTCCTGGTGAGAAAAGCAGCAGCTGAGGTGAACTGAAGGCAGCTGAGGAGGAACCATTCCTCCCAGTGGAACCGTTGTTTTTCAGCTCTGAGATCCAGTGTGACAGCCACCAGTCGGAAATGTTCTTAGAGGCTGAGACACATAACAGCAGGTTATGTAAAATACAGCTTAAATTTTACATACAAGGTAGGTACTTACATTTACAACTCCCTGAGTTGTAAATGTGGAAAGAGAATCTGAACATTTCTGTAGCAAAGTGAACAAAACCTCTAACGCTTTACATGAAAAGAAGCATCAGCTGATCATTTAAAAAAACTGAGTCGTTGATCCAAACCTTGCATGAGGAGCAGAGATAACAGGATGGAGGCGGCGAGCACTTTGCCCACAGACACCCAGTAGATGCGGTAAACTTTCCACGCCAGCCCCCCCGCCTGTTTCTGCTCCGCCCCCGAGGGGTCAGCATCATTGTCCGCACACAGATCAGCAGGTGAGCCCGACTCCTCCTCCTCCTGCTCCACACCTTCTGCTTAAAAATCAATGAAATACATGAAAATAAAACCTGTCAGATGTACTCATGAATGACACCATTATATTGTTTGTAGTGTTTTATTGTTTGATTGATTGTGAAAGGTTGCCCTCCAGTTTTTTTCCTCTTACTTTGATGTTATTCTGTGATGTATTTAAGTGTTTAGGTTGAGTCGGGACTACAGGTTCAGATTGTGGTATAAAATGTTGTTAAAATGCCAATTCTGATTAATGAGCACTGTCCTCTATAAATTAACTAATAAATACATAAACAAAATAAAGCCAGCTGTAAATTTTAACATCGAGAAAGTCAGTATATCTCAGTTATGTTTATTTACTGATTCCAAATGACCACAGTGTTCATTGAAAACAGTTAGATCAGGGTCAGGGTTAGGGTTACCTGGCAACTCAATTTAAGCATATCAAAAAAATGAACGTACCTTTCTCCTTCGTGTTCTGGTCATTCTTCCGTTTTTTCGGCACCGCCTCTACCAGAGGAAGGACTTCTGCTGGTGAGCCTTTTTAACAGCAAAATGACATCACAGGTAGAATAAAACAAAAGTCTTGTGTTCCAAAAATATATTGTCTTATGATGATGATGTTTTACCCATTTTGACGATCGTCCCGTTCTCCATGAGGATCACAGAGTCCGCTTTGTCCACAAACTCGATGCGGTGCGTGCAGAGGACTCGGGTCTTTCCTCTGAGGAGTTCAACGATGCATTTCTGCATGAGGTGTTCGGCCACGTCTGAATCGACCGCAGCCAGCGGGTCATCGAGGAGGTAGATGTCTTTGTCCTGAGACGGTCGGGTCGGACAAAATAAATTAAAGAAGAATGAGAGAGTTTCAACACATGATGCTCCGGCTGACTTATATCTAAAACACACCGGTTTACATTTTTAGATTTTGGTTGGTGGTTTTAAATCAGAGAAACTTAGTGTCCCACCATGCTGATTTCATAAAAAGACAGCACATTACTCCTGTTCTTTAACTTTTACACTGACTTCCAGCTACTTATAAAATAGATAAAGCGCTAAATACATTTTCTGATCTGTCTAATATTATTTTATATCTTTGTTCCGTACAGGCTGACTTGTTTTTTGGTAAAAGGTTTCCCTGAGTGTCTCTCGGCTCAAAGCAGATGGACTGACCATGTAAACAGCTCTGGCGAGGGCCACTCGAGCCTTCTGTCCTCCGCTCAGAGTCACTCCGTTCTCTCCCACTTTTGTCCTGTCACCATTCGGCAAAACCTGCAAAAAAACAGAAAAAAACAGAAGAAGTTGAAACAGAAGTTGAAAGAAGTTGACGAAGAGAAAAAGAGTCATCCTACTATCAATATTATAACGTAAGACAATAATAAAAGCAATATGAATACAAACTGTACATGGGTCAGTGACAAATAAGGTAAGGTTGGCAAGATGAGCAATTCAAAAATATCTAAAAAAGCAGCATCAGGTTTGTTAAAAATGTACAGTTCGTATTTTTGTTGGTAATATTTGCAAAAAAAAAAATGTTCACCAAAATTAAGACTGAATGCTCCTGAAAATGTCAAATGTCAATATAAAAAGTTATAATGTAAGATCATGCCAAACTAGTTGATATGGTGTTTTATCGAGAATTTAGTGTTTTTAAGCAAGTTGAATTATTTGGTACAAAGTTACACCACTTAAACATTTTTGCCATAATCCTCCATAATATATTCTCTCAAAATGGATTAAAAGCAGAAATGTTATGCTGGGTCCACAAAACAACAATGTGTGCAAGTTATTCATACGTTTATTTTCACATTTTAACCCCTTTAAATTTGACTAAACCACATGGACACGAAAAACATCATTGACTCATATACAGAAATATAAAAGGAGCTTAAGGATCGTACGTTGAGGTCGTCTGAGAGTGCGCAGGCCTCGATCACGGCCTGGTAGAAGGAGGTATCGTAGTCTTTGCCGAACAGAATGTTGTCCCGGACGGACGCATGCTGGATCCACGGCTCCTGAGCTGCCAGACCAAAACCGTAGTCTCTGTCTGCAACATACACCACTCCGCTGAGCCTGCAGAGACAAGAGGATGACTGATGGACCTCAGTTATGTCCTGATACACAGTTATTATAATCTGCTGAATACACTAAGCAAGAAATCAATGTATCCTAGCAACTGATTTACCAATTACTAAAAAGGTTTACTAGAAAATAGATCTACGTTTTACAGGCAAAGACTGATTTAATTTGAAACTAGCTAGCAGCTAATACAATGCTCCAGAATATCCATGACTACTGTAAACTGGTTTATTCATTAATTTCCATATTCATCTATATGTAATCTGAATAATCTGAATATATGGAGTAAAGTTTCAGAGGTGCTCTACCTGTTGAGTTCTCCAGTGAGAGCAGCCAGTAACGAACTCTTCCCACAGCCGACCTTCCCCACCACAACCACCAGAGAGCCCTGAACCACACACAGAGGACAGGAGTTACTGATTACAGATGAAAACTCATTTAACCAGATATAGAAATAAAATGCAATCGTGGATTTTAAAGTTTGAACTTTTAGAGAACGGATAATACTTTGTTCAGGTGTCCAAACATTTTATGTGACTTTATTTATTCTAAGATATAACTGAAATTTTTATTAATAAGTAGTTGTAGAAATGTTGTCATACATCATTCACTGGAGATCTTTCTTTTTCTATCTTTTTAAAACCTACATTGTACATAGCTTATCGGCTGATTTAACTTTTATGCAAAAACACCTGCAGCTCATTTAACTCTCTTTTAAGAAAATACAAGATCTCATTAATCTCATTAATATGGTACTTACATCATCAAAACTAGAATTAAAGATCAGTTAACATGTGGAAATGTAAGGAGGCAATGTGAAACTTTTTAAAATCCACTCCTCTGTACTGGTTCGACTGCTACACTGAATCAATTCGGCATGAATTATAAAGGACATAAAAAGTATGATGACATTAAAATAATTTGTATATATTATGTAACTAGTGGTTTATACCAACCCCATATTTTGTGAGGGCCTAGAAGATTTGAAGGGTTATGACCCTTTGGGGGCTCGTCCGGGATACAATAAATGATGTAATATATTTTGTCCTTGTTTTATTGTCTAAAAATCTATAGATGTCAATATAATCTATGTATATTTGTGGTTTATACCTTTGTGATGTGTAGATTGAGATTGTGCAGCTGCAGACTTCCTTTAGCAGCTCCAGATTCAGTTTCTCTCTCTTTGTTCTCGTCGAGCTGCTGCCAAGAAAACTTTCCCTGATTAAACAGGACCGACGTCTGGCTGTCTTCAGGAGACACTGTGGACAGAAAGAGTATAAAAAGCAATAAAAACATGATATATGATGTATTACTTTATTTAACAACAAGGACAATGACGATTCAATTAATGGGTAAAAAGTTTGATAATCATTTTACAGGCAAAACTCCAGGAATTCACCCAAATGTAAAGATATGCAGCTCTTCTTTGACATATAACAGAAAACTGTATATTTTTTAGGTTTATGAACTGTTGGTCAGACACAACAAGACATATTAATATATCTCCTTGAGATATGTGGACTTTTTCCTAATCAATTTATTAAACGATTAATATTGAAAATAATCATCATATTAATTGATAAAAATGATTGTTTGTTGCAGCTACACATTAAACAAGGTGAATGTTGTAGAATAAAATCAATGGTGCTTGAAAAAGGATTCAGTTTATCGATGCAACTAATAATAATTTTCAGTACTGATTAATCTGCTGATATTCTGAAAACTACGACCTCTTTGACACAAACATTAAAGCAGCATTAGCAGCAGCGTACCGAGGGCATAGTACGCCTGCAGGTCCTGGTTGGTCAGGTCAAAGAAGCGCTGCATTCGCTCCAGAGACACTTTGGCCTCCAGGATGCCGTTAATCACCCAGGGGAACGAGTTGAGAGGGAAGATCAACATCCCCACCAGAGCCAGCGTGGTGAACACCTTCAGAGGAGGAGACAGAGGCTTCACTATCAAATTTATTATACTCAAATTGTTCTTGGGTTATAGCGGGCCGTATTTGGGATATTTTGGGGGCTCGTCCGGAATACAATAGTACAGAAATGCCAAAAATAGGTTTTTAATATGTTTCGTCCTCGTTTTATAGTCTAAACATCTGAGTTATGGGTTGTGTAAAGAAAATCAATGTATACGTATATAAATATCCGATTTTTAAAAAATTCTCCAATATCAAGTATATCAAGAAAAGCGTCAAATTCTAAATCAGCCAGGCTCAAATGTAGAAGGTCTTAAGAACTTTACAAAGAAATCATCATTATTGTGTTAAATTACCTCCATATAGACAAACATTAGACTGATTATTACCATAAAACTACATTTTTTCTATAACACATTAACTCACACCTGCTCATCATCAAGGAAGAAGTTAAATGTGAGATTAACTTTATTTCTAGAAACTTGTGTGAAGCGAGACTTAAAGCTGTTATTAAAACAATGTTGGAGTCACACAGTCAAGTTGTACCGTAGCGACATCAGTACCTTGGCTGCGGTCAGCTGGTGTCCGAGCAGCACGTAGGTGACGAAGGTGAGGATGGAGATGACCACGGGCAGAGCGGCCCAGGTGTACACACACATGGCATCCAGGTACTTGAGGGCCTTGAGGTGAGACAGCTCCTGTTTGCGACAGTCGGCCACTTTCTGAGTGAAGTGAGGCTCCCAGTTGTAAAACTTGATGACACGAATGCCGAAGAGGATTTCTGTCATTAGCTGCGATAGAAAAGATACAAAAAGTTAGAACGATGTCGATTTCAACACTGATCCTGACACTGAACCAGACAAATAGAAAATACAGCACGAAAAAGGAGTGTGAGGATTTCTTTTGAATAACAACTTGCAAAAAACATCATGCATGATTTTTTTGTAAATCATATTGCAAACAGAGACCTAATATAACAAGTGCCATCATGTCTTAAATTCCTATTCAGAAGGTATTACTTAAATAAAAACATGTCATACATTATTAGGGCTGCAACTGTTTGGTCCATAAAATGGTGAAAAATGCCTGTTATAACTTCTTGAGAGTTCATGTTGGCGTCTCCAAATGTCTTATTTTGTCTGGTTAACCATCCAAAACACAAAGATGTTAAATGGACTCTCATGTATGACACTGAAAAGGTTCAAATCTTTACACAAACATTCAAATTTGGTTTTAAAGAGCTGAGAAAATGGGGAAGGGCTTGTTATTTAAGAGTGGCATAATAAAATGTACTGTGAAAGTTGACAAAAGTTAATTTCAGAGACAAAAACAACAAAACAACCAAACACAAATATAAAATAAAAATATTTCAAGTTTAAATTAAGATCATTATGGGTCAATTATACAAATAAATGTGGTCTATAAAACTGCCACCACTGTATTCGTAATATCAGCCTGGCATTAGCATTAAACCATAACACACACATCTCACCTTGACCCGGATGTCCTTGTACCTGAGCATGTGTTTGTTGTTGCTAAGGATACGGGAGGCCAGGAACTTGTTGAAAGGGACCAGCAGCAGCGCCACGCCGAGCCCTCCCAGGAAGGCCACCCCCACCTGCAGGTACAGCAGGTAGAGGGTGATGGAGAAGGTGAAGGGAAGAGTCCACAGTTCATGAAAGCTGTTGAAGAAGTTCATGACGCGGTCGCTGTCCGTACTCATTAAGTTCACCACCTCCCCAAGAGCGAAGCCGGCCAGGCTGCTGCTGCTGACCCGCAGGGCTTTGCCGTAGATGGCCGAAATGAGAGCGGCACGAGCTGACAGCGCCACCTTGGAAACCTCAAAGACAAAGATGTTACGGAGGATGGAGGAGAGGAGGGTGGCGGCAAAAAGCCCCACAGCACACCAGACGCCCCTGCTGACCGGAGCCCCCTCTTCCTCCATAAAGTTCACCAGACTGCTGAGGAGAAGCGGACCTGCAAAGCTCAGCAGGTTGACAACCAACTTCAGCACTCCAAGAAGGTAATATCGCAGCCCAAATGCCTTGTGCAGCACACTTAGGAGCCTGACGTCGCCCTCCAGCTCCAGAGATTCCTCCTGGTAGTGTGAACTCCAGCTGCCGTTCAGAAGGCTGCTGCTGACCGGCCTGGGCCACTGATCCTGCCCGTTCTGCACCGCCGCCCCTCTCCGGCACGCCTCCCAGCACTGGTGGAAGTACCGACAGATCACACTGGTGCGCAGTTTTCGAGGAAGATGATAAACATCTGCCGCTCTGTCGAGCTCGCCTCGCTGCCCTCGCCTGAGCAGAGGGGTAAGCCACAGGTAGAAAAGCCGAGAGACGCAGCTGCTCCCGTCCTCCGCCACCATCTCACCCGTGTCAAGCTGGCTGCTCTCTGAAAGGAGCGGGGATCCATCCACAGCGTTAATGTACAACGTGTAACCAGCATCACTGATACAGGGGAATACAAATGCTAGAAGATAAACCAGAAGAGGGAGCGTCCGAACTGAGGTGAGCACAAACCGTGTGAATCTGAGAGGATCTGAGAGGCTTAAATATTCCTTATTGTCACAGTAAAACATTAAAGAGAAAACCAGGTTTGGGATAGACAGAAGAACCAGCAGGAACAGCAAAGTAGGTCCTCTGGTTCTCCTAAAAACAGTCCTCTGGAGCACCGTTATGGCGCCGAAGTGAACCAGCCAGGCCAGGATGGCACAGCTGTCGGCCAGGATGTCCAGGTACATGTCCCCCTGCTGGAGGAGGCTCACCAGGACCACGTCTGCAGTGAAGAGCAGCGCCGCCAGCAGAGCAGAGACCAACCTGAGCGTCCAACCGCAGGGAGGAGACGTCTGGAGGAGGCTGCTCCTGAGGAGAGAAAACTAGTCACTCAAGATGAACATAAACATCATTTTAAAATCTTAATTTACTCTATAAAACAAACTGTATTAATTGCCCTGTTCTACATTTTGACCCCAAATCAGAACTTGGCCAAAAATAAAACTACATGAGGTCTTAGTGTTTGAAACAGTAAAAGCAAATTATGGCAGAGGTGTAGGCACACAAAAGCATAACTTCTTATAACAGGCTGTAAGGCTCAGGCTGAATCATGACCTCATCAATTTGACTTTTAATTGGCCCTTGCAAGCCTATAGTCTCCCAATTTGGGGTTCTGATCCATACCCAACAGTCTTGTGTTGTGGAATTACATTTTAAGTTTACATTATGATTTTAATAAAGTCCCCTACGAGCTTCCATACAATACGAACCAGAGGAATGATTATAGCGAGGAAAACATCTAGACACCTGACCTCCAGGAACAGTGCATATGTACATTTATTTATTTTCCAGTTTACTCTATATAGTAAAGTAATCCTATTTTTGTTCTTGTTTAATGATGAATTTACGCTGCCACTTTTTTCCACTGTACTGCTGTGTAAATCTGAATTTCTCCCAATGGGGATCAATAAAGACACATCGTATTTTATGTTGAATTGTGAAAAATAAAACAAAATTCGTATCTGACTCACCGTGCCATGCCGAGGTAGCAGGCACTGAAAACAGCCATCCCAGCGTGAGGCAGGGCTCCGAGGACGAGCTGGTTAAAACAGGGGGTGACGTGTCCATCCTGCCACACGGGGAAAGGGTCCTGCTGGTCTGTGTGACAAAGGCCGGAGACCAGCGCTGCCGGCCAAAAGTCCCTCATCCCTCCTCCTATTGGACCGCCGCCATCCTAAAAATTATCTGAAGAGAAACAAGATAAGAGAGTCGTTATTATTATATGTTATCAGTTTATCTGTAGTTTTATGATCCTGTAATATTACTATCTTGGTAAACATAGCGATGGTGTGTTTGTTGGAGGGTCTTCCACTTTGTGCCCTTTATGTTTCTCATTAAATATAAAATTAGAGATAAGAAGCAATGACTGTTTCTATAAGGTGAAAAAGCAAAATCAAACAACTGATAGAGAGAGTTTAGATAAGTTTAGATAAGGAGGTTTCAAACTTAAAACACACACACACACACACACACACACAGAATTTGGACAGGAAGAACGTTTCAAATGTGGATTGTAAACTCAACACACACAGAAGACACACACTCACATATTCATCTCACTCACTCTCTCTCACACACACACACACACACACACACACACACACACACACACACACACACACACACATACCACAAACAGAAACACACACACACAGAAACATTCACAGACACACTCACCAAACACACACACTCACCAAACACTCACACACACACACAGACACACACACACACACACACACACACAAACACTCACCACACACAGACACACACACACACACACACACACACTCACTCACCACACACAGACACACACACACACACAGACACACACACAAAGAGAGACACACCTAAACACAGAAGGTTTCAATCATTGATATCAAACTCAACACACACACACACACACACACACACACACACACACACACACACACACACACACACTACTCTAACATATCTCAACCTGATTAAACGGACAGCTTCACTAATGTAAACAAACCAGGCTAACTTAGCTTAGCTCAGCTAAATGTCAACACGTTTGACTCATTTAATCCCCAATACCGACACTAACTCCCCCACTGTTTAAATATAAAGCTAACGAGTCGGACATGTGTTAAATATAACCCAACAAACTCACTAATGAGGTAAAGTTAAGTCAATAAAAACCTTCTAATGTTACTGGTTTTCATCCAGCTGCACGAAATACTTCCGTCTATTCTTGATGACGCACGATCCCCTTCATTGTACACATTTTAATACATTTTAAAATCCTCTGCTGGGAATAATTAATATATTTCTAAAAATAATAATTATTAAAAATAACCGTATTAAAGACCTTTCCTCTTTCCAATTCCTTGAAAAATCCTGAATCTATTAATATGCAAATACACCTACATTTAATTTTAAAAGTCTAACTGCTGGATGCATTTCTCAGTAAATGTGCACTTCAAGTTAAACTCATATTGGTTGCATATCGGACCACAAGTGACTCAATATTAGTTATGATATAATATAATTATGGGGGGGGGGGGGGGGGGTTACCTACTGTACAACAAGGTCACTGATGTGAACAATCAATGCTTCTGAAACTGAACCTCTAACTGTAATGATTAATGAATTTAATGTCAAGTGTAAACATATTAAGATGCAACTCAATCATAAAAAGTAAAAAGTACTGAAAGTAACTTTAAATGTGTGTAAACAATCAGTGATGGATGGTAAAATGTTGTCTCAGGGTTGTGATTCAGTATCTCTGATGTTTCACTGCCATCTAGTGGTGAAGCTTCAGTGTTGCAGCTTCAGGCTTTCATCACTGAGGTCTCCCTCTACTGTCTGCTTTAAAGGTTCAGTTCACCTGAATAACAAAAACATATTTTCTCACTTACTTCCTGTGGTGTCTAGCCCTGCAGATAGTTTTAGTTTGGTGTTTTTTTCACTTTTAATGTTTTTCTATTTAAATAAAGAACATCTCAGTAAAGTTTAGTTTTATCTGACAGAACTAAGAGAATATTTCTTATCTGTGCCCTCAATATTCAGCCTTTTGTTCTGTTCAGTTAAACTTCATCATTGTTCTCATGTTGGTGTATTCAGTGTCTCGACATGCAATAAAAGTGAGAAGAGATGCATCAAACCAACTGTCACATACATCAATTTATTTTCAGACACTGAACTGTTCCCATGCTTAAAGATTAAGATAATAAAAATTTTATTATTTCTATTCTCTCTGTACTAACAGGTCAGAACACTGGTATCTTATTCTCTCTAACATAGATTATATTAAGTCTTTGGAAAACAGGAAAATGTGTTTTTAACTTTAACTCATGCATATTCATAACAACAAGAAAGAGGAAGGAAATTACTTCATTTAGCGTCCTGATATCTAACTTCTGCTCACAGATCACAGATGACGAGCATCTTAACAGACAACGTCCTTCTCTGCTGTAAGTACAACAGTTCACTGATATGACTATTACATGTTGTGTACATTATTTGATGTATTTTATTGTCTCTGAAGCCTCACAGAGAGATGAGAGGAGCAGCTATGAGTTTAACAGCAGCAGCGAGTGGATTTGTTGTCTTCCTTCTCTCTGTGTCAGGTACTGTATATATACACGTTTACATTGTAGGACATTTAGCACACTTATTCAGAGCAGCATGAAGTCATTTTAAGAAAGTAAAAATATCCCAGATCAGCACTTTTCTATGTTTGAATGAAGGCAAAATGGTAAAAACACTGTAATAAGATGTTCAGCTGTGTCTGTGTCATGAGTGGTGGGGGTGGGGCCTGGCTGATATGGTTTGTCCTCCCTCCCTCCATAGATTGTAAGAATCATATATTTTTATTCATGCATATGAATATATTCATAGTTCTATGATGGTACAGCAATGCACTGAGAATTTCATCTTATCATGATGTTTTTAATGTTTGGTGATTTCTGCACTCTGTACTGTAGAGCTGGACAACTGTTTTAGCTGTTACAACTATGACAGTTTCCCCTTTCTGTGAAAACATGTTGACACCTATTTCATTCTAGCTGCGTTTCCAATACGTCATGTTCTGCATTTCTTTGTGGTTTTCACACTTAAGCAACTTGACCAAAAAACTAACAGACAGACTAACAGAAAATACACAAGACAAGTACAGACTCTAATGATTCAGTGTCTACTTCTCATCCTGTTCAGTAAAACGACATTAATGTTCACAGCTTCAATATATTCTTGTTCCTTCACTGCACCTTCAGACTGTACCATGCTCTGTCTCAGTGCAGCTTAACTGCAAACTACGGTGGCCGACAAGGGCGAACCAGTTACACCTTAAAATAATACATGCAAACAGACAAAACAAAAGAAATCAAGAAAACATCATTGATTTACAAGATATGCTCAGCATTTAAATACCACAACACAAATAATATACTACAAAGGAAGTGTTTCCAGAAGACACTTAAGAGTGACGAACACGTCAATAACTTCTTAGTGAAAAAGTTGTTAAAACACAAATGTCTCCTCTTTCCTACCGTAGTAAGGAAGACAACGAGCTACAACATTATTTCCATCGAGCTGGACTAATAACATTGTTCTCTATGTCCATGTGTCTTCGGTGTTGCACTTTCTAGACGGTCCCTGCGCACTCGTCTCACAGCCAGCTGTACATAGAGATCATTGTTATTTGTGTTTTAACAAGTTTTCACTTTCGAGTTATTGACATGTTCATCACTCTTAAATGTCCTCTGGAAACACTTCAGTTGTATGTAATGTGTTGTGTTGTAGTATTTTGTCAAACTGATGAAGATATTTTTTCCATCAATCTTCATTAATATGTTTTTATTTTGTGTTCACATTCATTGTTCTTTATTCAAGACGGGAACTAAGATGTCAATGGTGAATATAAGATGTATAAGAGACACACTTCATGTGTTCAGTTTGAGCTTCTTCTAAACAACAAACAAGGAAAACAACAGTATAAACTTTCAGAATGAATGGACTAAAGCAGAAACACTAAGCAGTAACAAATGATAAAATATGATAATCAAATGATAAAATACTGTATTCCAGTTCAGTTCTAGTTAGATTGATGCACGATGAGGAGCTTTGAATGACAACGACTGAAGATAAAATCATATTGGTGCCATGATCCACTTTGTCTTATTCACTGATTCTTAACTTGTTATACATGTGATTGTGGTTTCTGATGTGCTCTGTGTTACAGTGGTACAGGGTCAGAATGGCTGGGGAGTGACTTACACTCCTACTCACATCTGTGCCATAAAAGGATCAACAGTGGACATGAACTGCACCTACAGATACCCATCCAGGATAGATAATGTTGATACTGCAGTTGATGAAACATTCTGGTTTACTGAATGGAGTAATAATGATGCTGTGGATCTGAGAACAGACTCAGAGTACGCAGGTCGTGTGCAGTATCACTGTGATAAGAACGACTGCACTCTGAGAATCACAGATCTGAGAGAGAGAGACTCAGCTGAGTACAAGTTCAGGTTCATAACAAATATACGAGGAGGGAGATATTGGGGTTCACCTGGAGTCACTTTGACTGTCACAGGTAACATTTTCATTTGAAGATATAATTACATTTCAAATTATTAATATCATGAAATGTTACTGTGAATGTTTGTGTGTACGAACATAAATTACATTTATTTTCTTTCTTCAAAGATCCAGATCTCCAGGTGAAGGTGATCCCATCAACAATCAATCCTTCCTCAGCTGAGCTGAAGTGTCAAAGCAGCTGTCGTCTACCTGATCGTTCTTCCTTCATCTGGTACAAGAATGGACAGAAAATTCAGGATGAAACATCTTCTACTTATGAAGGGAACTTTTCTCCAGCAGACAGCTCTTCCTGTGCATTAAAAGGATTTGAGCATCATCCTGCTCATTCAGTGTGTGAGTTTACAACACAGTCTCCCACTAACATAACCACATCTAGTGGAGCCTTTAAAGAGTCAGTTCACTCAAAATACTAAAAACACATTTTCTGATTTGCTCCTTTTTTAACCTGCAAATAGTTACAGTTTCATTTGTTCAGATTTTGATATGTTAATCCTGTAAAAGTCTGCTGCCATCCCAACACAATGATAGTGAATGGAACATTGTTTATACTGCTTAAAACTTTGAAAACTTATATTTAAACTATAGATCTATGTGTATAACCAGAAACATTGTCTCTGTTACTTTGGATAATCTACAAACTTTGCTGTGGACATTTTTTTAATACTTCTTGAGTAGAAAGTAGTTCCAATGGAAACTGTTGACAGATAGGTCTGTGGATTATTCAGAGTAACCAAAACTGTTTTCTGTTTTTCAAACATGATTTTTATGTAGAAACTAAACTCTGTTTAACTTTATTGTGTTGAGGTGACAGCGTCTCAAAACCTGAAAAATGAAACCACAGATATCTTCATGGATAGACACCACAAACAAGAGAGAACATGTGATTTTGATTTTGGTGAACCAGAATTAAACATGTGAAAAACAAAATTTCCTGTTGAGCCTTTTATAAGATTATTATTATAACAATAGGTGAAATAGTTCTTTAATAAAAGTGTTGTTTTAAATTATTTTTGTCTTTCAGGTGTCCGTAGTCAATCCTGCAACAGAGTGATTTACACTGACAGAAGCATCTGTGCCTTCAGAGGCTCATCAGTGGATATTTCCTGCACATACAGCAGTTATGAATCTATCACATCATCATTCTGGTTCAGTCCTGATCGTAGTCATCAGTGGCAGAATCCCTCACAGCCTGAGGACCTTAGTAAAGACTCCCAGTATGCAGGTCGTATTCAGCTCCTTAAAACAGAGATAGGACGCTCCACTCTGAGAATCTCTGACCTGAGAGACAGCGATTCAGCCCAGTATCACTTCACATTCAAAACACAAAGCTTTGAATGGAGGAGTAGTTTACCTGGAACAACTCTGACTCTCACAGGTACTGATGAACACAAACACTGACACAGTACATTTAAATAAGCCGATTAGAAATTAATGAGGCTACTGGCTGAACTAATGTAATTAATTTTAATTTAATATCAGTTTCAATTAAATAGTTTTCAACATTTTGTGTACTAATTTATTATAGTTTTTTTTTTTTATTAAATGATCCAGTTTAGTTGGTAACTTATATGAATTGTCATTTCAACTGTCTGTCTTTGTGTTCATTTTCTGTGATGTACAAATTATTTTTTCTCTTTTTTTCCTCACAGAGCCAAATCTACAAGTGCAGGCGATTAGATCAACAGTCTATCGGTCTTATACCTGGGCAGAGCTGAAGTGTCACAGCAGCTGTCTTCTACCTGATCGTTCTTCCTTCATCTGGTACAAGAATGGACAGAAAATTCAGGATGAAACATCTTCTACTTTTAAAGAGTTCTTCTATCCTGCAGACAGCTATTCCTGTGCTGTACAAGAATTTGAGCATCATCCTGCTCCTTCAGTGTGTGAGTTTACAACACAGTCTCCCACTAACATAACCACATCTAGTGGAGCCTTTAAACTATTGTACTATACATTGTATGTTCATGTTTCTGGGGCAGCAGGTTATTCAAACATTGTATAGAAGTGGATCAAAATCAAACCACAGCTCCATGAGATTTTAGACATGTTGCACTTTTCTATCTTATTTACTGTGTTGACTGCAAAATAAATGTAAAATAAGAGTTTACATTTAAAGAGTCAGTTCACTCAAATGACTAAAAACACATTTTCTAACTTGCTCCTTTTTTAACATGCAAATAGTTACAGTTCTATGTGCCTGAATTTTGAGATGTTAATCCTGGAAAAGTCTGCTGCCATCCCAACACAATGAAAGTGAATGGAATATTGTTTATACTGCTTTAAGCTTTGAAAACTTATATTTAAACTATAGATGTATGTGTCTAACCAGAAACATTGTCTCTGTTACTTTGGATAATCTACAGACTTTGCTGTGGACATTTTTTAATACTAAGTAGAAAGTAGTTCCAATGGAAACTGTTGACAGATAGGTCTGTGGATTATTCAGAGTAACCAAAACTGTTTTCACACACACACACACACACACACACAAACACACACACACACACACACACACACACACACACACACACACACACACACACACACACACACACACATACAAACTAAACTCTGTTTAACTTTATTGTGTTGAGGTGACGGCGTCTCAAAACCTGAAAAATGAAACCACAGATATCTTCATGGATAGACACCACAAACAAGAGAGAAAATGTGTTTTTGTGATTTGGGTGAAACAGAATTAATCATGTGAAAAACAAGATTTCCTGTTGAGCTTTGTATAGGATTATAAATATAACAATAAGTACAATAGTACTTTAATAATAGTGTTGTTTTCATTTCATTGTATCTTTCAGGTGTCCATGGTCAATCCTGCAACAGAGTGGTTTACACTGACAGAAGCATCTGTGCCTCCAGAGGCTCATCAGTGGATATTTCCTGCACATACAGCAGTTATGAATCTATCACCTCATCATTCTGGTTCAGTCCTGATCGTAGTCATCAGTGGCAGAATCCCTCACAGCCTGAGGACCATAGTAAAGACTCCCAGTATGCAGGTCGTGTTCAGCTCCTTAAAACAGAGAGAGGACGCTCCACTCTGAGAATCTCTGACCTGAGAGAGAGCGATTCAGCCCAGTATCACTTCACATTCAAAACACAAAGCTTTGAATGGAGGAGTAGTTTACCTGGAACAACTCTGACTGTCACAGGTACTGATGAACACAATCTGATGATGAGTGAAAGTCGTGAATATTTATTGTTGAAGATTTTCACATAAAATGAATTTGATTATATTGAGTACTTTCTCCCATTTACACTTTTGATTGGATGATCACAAATTATTTCACCCAGCAGAACTACAAAGGTTATTGTGACTGTATGTTTGTGTATTTTATCGGTAACAAATGACATTTTGGGTCCTTCCTCACATATGCAGCTCTCCAGGTGCAGGTGATCCCAATAACAGTCCATCAGTCTCATATGGAGGCAGAGCTGAAATGTCTCAGCAGCTGCAGTCCAGCAGGTCGTATTTCGTACGTCTGGTTCAATAACGGAGAGAAAATGATGAATGAGGAAACTTATCTTTATTCAGGGCAGTTTAATCCTGGTGACAACATCTCCTGTGCTTTGAAAGGACATGAGGATTACCGCTCTCCTTCAGTCTGTGAGTTTACCTAACTATGTCACTAACACAATGTCAAAATGTATCCAAGGTAACAAACAGTTGGTTTTAATATGAGCAGCAACGAGGGAATCAACTTTCACTCCTCACTTTGTGTCAAACATTTACTTCTTACATTGTGTCAGTTATTCCACTGTTGACCAACTATGTTTTCTCCTCCAGATGCTCCAAAGCTTCCCTCTGTGTCAGTGAGTCCCTCTGGTGAAATCATTGAGGGACGTTCAGTGAATCTGACCTGTAGCAGTGATGCTAACCCAGCAGCTAATTACACCTGGTACAAGAAGAATGAAGACTCACCTAAAGCATCAGGACAGATCTTCACCATCACTGATGTCAGACCTGAACACAGTGGGAATTATTACTGTGAAGCCCAGAACAAGATAGGAAGTCATAACTCCACCTTACATCTGATTGTTGTGACAGGTAAGTTTTTACATTCAGCTACACACACACTGCACTCAGACTCATTACACACCATGTGATGTGATGCAGGGGGAATTTAATTAACCTCCAAATATTGAGCGGCTGCATCTTTTCATTTAGAGGAGGAAATTGAGATGTGACCAAGACTATTCAGACACAACATACTAATTAAAGGTTTTGGGACATACTCTGGACACACTGGAGAAGTTAAATATCCAGCTGGTGTTGAAGAAGTTTGAGATTTCACTGAAATTCTTGTCTAACAAGAAAACAAATTAACTTGTGAGAATGTTGTGTTAACAACAGCACCCTCTACTGGGCCAATGGCATTTATGGTTCAACGCTCTCTCAGCGATGCATCACACACCACCAGCTGTGCTGAGGAAGCTGCAGGAAGAGAGGAGAGTTTGCTCACTGCAGTTGCTTAAACTGTCACCAGTGTTTTTAATTCAAACGAACATGGACAAAAATTTGTTTTGCAGTGATTTGATTTAAACATGTTTTTGCACATTAGTAACGGATGAAAGTGAGACTGTAAATCACAGTACTGGACCATCACCACATTTAGTTAAGCTCTGTAGAAGTGTGACCTCCATCATCAGTACAGTTAGTTACAGCTGTCTTAATCCAAATGTTTAAGCTTTGGGGAAACTTAATGTCATCAGTTCTCCTTTCAGACTCCATAGTGGAGCTAGATGATGAAATCTGCAACTCTGAGGTTTTGGTTGATGTTAGCTTATAAATCAGTATATGAATGATGACCAATATATTATAACCATGTCTGTGTCAGCCTATAACAACAGTTTCAGTCGAGCTGTACTACAGACAGCAGGCCTGCGAGCTGCCAGGTAGTCCAGCTGTTTAAAGCTGGAAACAAACCGAGGTCATAATACATCATGCGCACATGAGCTGCAGGCCTGGATGGGTTTTCTGTCTATCATTATTATTATTATTATTATTATTATTATTATTATTATTATTATTATTATTGCCAAGAAATTTGCCTTGATGTTGTGGTACGCAACAATCAAACTATCGAGTACCACAAGTCAAAGAGCTGTTGCAGTTTAAAATGAAGAGAACAGAATATACATATATTGACTGAAACATTGGACCCAAACATGCTGTAACACCCTGATTAACTGTCAGTGTTTTCTTATAGATCCAGGAACAGCAATAACAATCGCTGTTGGAGTAACAGCTGCTGTTCTCCTGCCTATCATAATCCTCTCTGTCTTCCTATGGATGAGGTAAGCAGTTCTGTTTCACTGAATCATTGTTCAAAATTCACTCCTTTGTGTCTTTAATTAATTCTCCTCACCAGGAAAAAGAGCGCCTCCAATCAATCGTCTGAGGCTGAGGAGAGACCAGACGACAGAGAGAGGGTGAGGAGGGAGAGTTATACTATTCTATCCTGGTTTCACACTTCCACACTCACTATCTTAAAGTGACACTAGAAAACTCATCTGACTGTGAAGCTCGTCATGTTGTTTCTTAACAATCCTTCTTCACAGAAACCAATACTTTCCTCATTTCTATCACCCTCCAGACACAGCCAGAGATGCAAGATAACCTTCTGTACACCAGCGTGCTCTTCACCAACAACCAGGCAGATCCTCTCTACTCCAACATCAGATCAGCTCAGCTCCACAGACACATGGAGGAACAAGAGGTTATCGAGTACGCTGCTGTTAACTTTAACAGAGCTGGTACTGCCCCGAGGTGAGCAGCTCTTCAAACAGGAACACAGTAGCAACTGTTTTATGTTTTGCCTGTTACATCTTTATTATGACTGTTTGTATAATTTAATACAAAATCTTCAGATTCACCTGATTCATCTTTTATTTCCCTCTCAGAACCAGAGGTCAGGAAACTGGGGAAGATCCATCTGCACTGTACAGCACAGTCAACAAAACCTTATGAACACATCAGCAATCTCATATCTGATATTGTAATGTTTTTTTTAATCTGCAGGTCATTTTAAAATACACATACATATAACTCAGGGTGAACGTATCCAAGAATGCATCATAGAGACAAATGAATATTTTAGAGTAATTTAAATTGACAGTTTAGCTGTTTAACTGTTAATGTAAATTTCCATTGAGACATACTTTCTGTATTTCTTAATTTCTTTGAGGATGCTTCACAACATTGTAAGAAGTAAATATTTGCATTGACATGATGTTGATGCAAAAGTTTACTGCTGTTGCCAAGTAAGTGTTGATATCTTTGATGTAAATTTAAATCCACTTATTTTATTGTATTAATGTTGTACATTTTTATTATTTTATGCTTATAATACATTTTGTCTTTAAAACAATATTTAATCTAGTTTTATTTCACTTACTATGATTGCTTTTTCATTTTCATAATCTGTATTTCTGGTATAAATTAGTCCCAAATTGATTTTCTTCACTGTCTACATTTGTTCTGCCTTATTATCGGCTTGTCAGTCATCTGTGAAGCACTTTGAATTGCACCAACCTGTATGAAATGTGCTACACAAATAAAGTTTGATTGAAAGTTTCATTGAGATCCCAGTAGATTAAAAGATATCCTTCAAATGTGCTTTCAGTGGAAGTGATGGAGGACAACATCCACAGTGTGTCATTTAAAAGTTGATGTGAAGCTTATATTCAGCTTCAGCAGTCTGAGTTAGTCATATCAAGTGGATATTAGGGATGTGTCATTAAAACTGAATAACAGAATAATCATTTTCAGGGTCTAACTTCGATCTTTGTGCTGTGGTCGATTTTTATTATTGGGAAACTTAAATCAAGAGTTGAGCTGTGTAGTCTAGTAAGAAGGGTTCATTTACAGCTGCTGGAGAGCAATTCTCCCTTTCAGCCACTAGGAGGAGCTGTAAGCTTCTGTAAACCACCTCCACCTTGTGTTGAAGTAAATATGACACGGAGTGAGTTTTTACTGCTGCCCTCAGATACTTTGACTCGGTAGTAAGTTAGTCTGCTAGCTGACTGGAGGGAACATGATGCAGACGAAGCCACACAAAAGTCCCGCGTGGAAAAACTTCCAGTAAGTAGAGACAACTCAACAATAGGCGCCATGTTGTCACCATAAGGTCCGATGGCTCTGAGTGCAATTAAACGAGGCGGGCATGCTATGTCTGAATAAAGCGTTTGTTTTCTCCAGTGACAGGCTCATAAATGTCATTATATTGGCTCACAACATGGAAAGGATCCCTACAGAAGTACCTCTGTGTGTGTTTACCACAATAACTGTTTAAAACACGGTAAAATTACCATCAGTAGTCAGTCATCAATCAGTGTTTATCTTTCTCTTCTTCCACTCCCTGAAACACCGGTGTTAGTAGTTGTTCATTGAAAATAAATGAGACTGACACACACACACACACACACATTCACCACAGACTTCTTGTGATAACGGGTTAGTGCCAGCAGGTGGCAGCAGAGGAAGCTCCAGGCAGAAAACAATACACAGCCCAATAAGGGAATATTTATACTCCAACCCCGTAGTAGATACAAGTAAAAGTGTGTTGATGAAGAGTGATAGGAACATTTGTGGGATACAGCTAAAAGGGAAAAATCCCACTAATGTAAAAGTCCACCTTGGAAGCTCTCACAGAGAAGCAGGAGACCGCTAACATAAACTCAGAGTCAGAAACACAGCAAGCGGTTTGGCTGCGATGGAGTAGACGCGTGTCGAGTCTCGCTCCCGCAACTATTGTCAATTTAACGTTTCAAGACCCCGAAAGTCACAACAAAGGGTAATATTCATCTCTTTTGACGGACATATCCCCGAAATATGTCGACGTACGCGACCAGACACAACGTAAAAGAGCAGGGTGCTAAGGTCAGTCCCGCACACGAGGCAAGTGATGAGTTTAGCATGGCAGCCATTGCTAACCTTTTGGAAGAACACCGCCAAGCCCTCTCCGCTGATTTCAAAGCCTCCATTTCAACACTCGAAACAAAGCTGGACCACGTCCACACCACAGTGTCTGACCACGCTCAGAAGATAGTCTCTCTTGAGGTAAATGCTACTCTACAAGACGAGCGCCTGTTGACAGTGGAGGCATCCTGTGCTATGCTGACGGAGAGCAATGCTAAGCTGTTAGCTAAAGTCAGCGACCTGGAGTCCCGGAGCCGGCGGAACAATATCAGAGTGGTCGGCGTACCTGAGTCAGTGGAGGGACCGCGACCCACCGCCTTCTTTGCAGACCTGCTCATGGAAGTTTTTGGCGAAGGCGTCCTGGACTCACCGCCGGAATGTGACCGAGCTCATCGTACGCTATCCGAGAAACCGAAGCCGGGGCAGAGAGCACGGCCCGTCATTATCAGGCTGCACAGGTACCAGGTGAAGGAGAGGATCATACGTGAAGCCCGAACCAGGAGAGGCAAGCTGCAGTACAGAGGCTCCCCCATCTCCATTTACGAGGACTACGCGCCGGAGGTTGTGGAACAACGCCAGAAGTACAGGGAGGTGATGTCGGAGCTCTACAACATGGGCTTCAAACCTGCATTGCTATTCCCTGCCAGGCTTGTCATCGTGATGAAAGATGGGGAGAGGAAGAGGTTTTCTTCGGTCTCCGAGGCTAGAGGCTTCATAACATCCGTCCGCACGGAGGAGACCTGACGACGATGAGCGACTACAGTAAGCCCACCATGATGAACCACTGTTATGCTTACTGGATAACCGTGAGTTAATATGATGCCAACTATATAACTGTCTTCACCAGCCCCGGACGGGCCTGGAGTTAATTCTCAGACTGCATCATTAGTAGTTACAGACCACGGTCCCGACGGACTGCTGGTGTTTTGACTGTGCAGAGGTTTAAACAATAATCACCGGCTGGACATTTTATTACATTACCTGCACATTGATTTGAGATCCGATATTCGCAAATATTTTTCCTCTTTTTCACGTTTCTTTCTTCTCGTTTACACCAGGCTACTTTAAGAATTTAGATTATCTTCAACCCGTTCTCGTGCCAAGTTTTTTTTTTTTTTTTTTTTTAATTTACACATGTGTTTGCAAAGTTTAACAAGCTCTACCTCCTGGTCCTGGATGTTATTATTATTCTCACAGGATGTTCTAGAGTTTTTAAACGTTGTATGGAGCCATAGATGTGCAAGTCCTATGCAGTAATATTTTATACTTTGGCTCATTTCTCCGCAAAAAAAAAAAAAAAGTTTATATACCTTGTCTGGAACATAGCACTTGATATGTTTATTAATGTTTTTCTCTGTGACTTATGTGGGGTCAATTATTGTTAATGCAAGGGAAGGAGACCCCGGAAGCTTAGTTTAGTTGTTAGCTGTGAGCTGGAGAGCTCAGATGTTGTTCCTTATTGTGGGTGTAGCCCTCAGGTGGTCACAAATGTTATCACTGTTTTGTCTTTATTTTTTGTTCCCCCCCCCCCCCCCCCCCCCTTTTTTTTTCTCTCTCTCCTTTTTTTTCTCTCCTTTTCAACGCCTCCCCATTCTCTCTCCCTTCATTACAGTACAGAATACAGGTCATGCAGTGTCAATCTAACTTGTTACTGTCGGCTCTATGGCTAATGCTGTGAAGACAGATAACGGAGTTCGTCTGATTTCCTGGAATACTAAGGGCATGAACAATGCGATTAAAATTGGTAAGATCCTGACACAGTTACAACACCTTAAAGGGGACGTGATATTTTTGCAAGAGACACATCTCAAAACATCTGACACCCCACGTATTAAGAGGGCGTGGATGAGCCACTTATTCCATTCAAAATTTACAGATAAAGTTAGAGGGGCAGCCATTATTATTCATAAAAGGGTCTTGTTCGAGCCAACAAATGTAATTCTAGACACTGACGGCCGCTATGTCATAGTTTCGGGCACGCTTCAGAATATACCTGTGGTCTTAGTTTCAGTTTATGCGCCAACCTGGGACGATGACCAATTTTTTACGAGGCTCTTTGCAAAAATTCCAAACGCTGATAGTCACCGCATTATTATGGGTGGGGACTTTAATCTCGTGCAGGATGTGACTCTCGACAGATCTTCCCCTACACAAACCACACTATCCAAATCAGCGAATGTAGTAAAAACGTATGTATCGCAGTTGGGAATCTCTGATCCTTGGAGGTTTAAAAACCCCCATGGTAGAGCTTTTTCTTTTTTTTCCCATGTACACCACACGTTCTCCCGAATAGATTTCTTCCTGCTTGATAATAATCTCCTAGACGCCGCGAATGCATGTGAGTATCACCCAATAACCATCTCCGACCATGCTCCCACCACAGTTGACATTAGTTTTCCACGAGATACAACTCCACGCTCACGATGGAGGTTCAGCTCGCACTTGTTGTCAGATAATACATTCAAAGATTTTGTTGCGACTCAAATTCGTTCTTACATAGAGTTTAATGACACCCCTGATGTCAGCAGTAACATTCTGTGGGAAGCGCTTAAAGCTACTATTCGTGGACAGGTGATATCTTATATTTCCCAAATGAGAAGGGCTGAGCAGGCTAGGCTGGTGGAAATTGCAGAGGAACTTTTACAGCTTGATGGAACCTACTCCACCTCCCCATCCCCCACCCTCTATAAGAAACGGTTACTGCTACATTCGGAACATGACCTGTTAATGACACGCGTAGTGGAGAGACAGCTGCGACAATCGAAACAAAACTTTTTTGAGCAGGGAGATAAGGCTGGAAGATTATTGGCACAGCAGGCCCGCGCAGCTAGCGCTTCTAGATTGATTTCTCAAATTAAGCAACCTGATGGTAGCCTCGCTTCTGATCCAGCAGTTATCAATAAGTGTTTTTCTGATTTCTATACCACACTGTATACTTCTGAATGCAACCCAATTACTGCAGCGACCCCCAATCCTTTAGACCGGTTAACATATCCTCAAATTGAAGTAAATATCGCCAGAGAATTGGGCAGACCCATCTCTTTGTTGGAGGTGCACGAAGCAATCAATTCTATGCAAAACAGGAAATCTCCCGGTCCCGACGGTTTTACAGTCGAGTTCTTTAAGGCGTACTCGATGTTACTAGCCCCCATCCTGGTGAGAATGTTCAATGATTCCTTTACTGAAGGCAGACTGCCAGCGACCCTGTATGAGGCATCTATTTCACTGCTTCTGAAGAAAGATAGAGATCCTACCTCCTGTGGTAGCTATAGACCTGTCTCACTTTTAAACATAGATTATAAGATTCTGGCTAAGGTTCTCGCCCTCCGCCTCCAAAGTGTGATGTCATCAATAATCTCCTTAGACCAGACAGGCTTCACATTGGGGAGACATCCATTCTTTAACACCAGAAGGCTATTGAACATTATATACTCACCCGCGTCAAACACTCCTGAAATTGTAGTGGCGCTTGATGCAGAGAAAGCTTTTGACCGGGTGGAGTGGGGATTTCTATTTTTTATTTTAGAGAAATTTGGCTTTGATTCTAATTTTATTTCTTGGGTTAAACTTCTGTATGCCATCCCCTCGGCTTCTGTAAATACTAACGGCGTCCATTCAGCATACTTCCCTCTCAAACGTGGGACCCGGCAGGGATGCCCGCTTTCACCCTTGTTGTTCAATATAGCCATCGAGCCACTAGCCATCTGGCTTAGAAACCAGAATGAGTTTGAAGGCATTTCGCGTTTCGGTCTAGTTCACAAACTCTCTTTATATGCTGATGACCTTCTCTTATTTATTTCAAACCCCACATCCTCCCTCCCCCCAATTTTGTCAACTCTGGATCAGTTTGGGCACCTATCAGGGTATAAATTAAACATTCAGAAAAGCGAGCTATTTTTTGTTAATAATTTGGCGAGATCTCTCCCACAATCCGTATTTCCTTTCAAAATAGCTGAAGAGGGATTCAAGTATCTGGGGGTGTTTATTACCAGCTCCTTCAGGGAACTCTTTCAGAAAAATTTTCAGCCCTTATTAGATAAATGCAAGTCGGACTTGTCCAGATGGGCTGCCCTCCCCCTGTCTCTTGCAGGCCGAGTTAATCTCATTAAGATGGTAGTTCTTCCGAAATTTTTGTATCTTTTTCAACACATTCCAATTTGTCTTAATAAATCCTTTTTTGTTAATCTCAACCAACAATTTAATACTTTTATTTGGCATAATAAACCAGCCCGTATTAAGAAAAACATTCTTCAACTTCCCAAACCTGAAGGTGGGTTAGCATTGCCAAATTTTCGCCACTATTTTTGGGCCTGCAACATTAATAAACTTATATATTGGCTCCATGGTGAAGGTGCAGACACCTGTCCACCCTGGGCTCACACTGAGATCTCATCTTCTTCTTGCTCTCTACATTCTACGATATGTTCACAGCTCCCCATAAGTGCCCATAATGTCTCACCTAATCAGGTCGTCACCAATACAATTAAAATTTGGATCCAGTTCAGAAAGCAGCACGGTTTCCATAGGGCTTCAATTCTTTCCCCGGTTTTGAATAATTATGCATTTCTCCCTTCCCGCTCTGACCCTACATTCCGCATATGGTCGGATAAGGGCCTCGGAACACTTAAGGACCTGTATGAAGAAGGTGTTTTCACGTCTTTTGCATCTATGTCAGATAGATACAACCTGCCTAATAGCCATTTTTTTCGGTATCTTCAAATGAGACACTTTATCCAAAAGCAGTTCCCACATTTCCCAAACCGCCCCCCTGAAGCTGAAATAGACCAACTGCTGTCTCTCGACCTGCAACAAAAGCGACTGATATCTGTCATTTATAATAAGATTGCACTTCTGAGCCCAGCCCCCACTATATCCCCTAAAAACGTATGGGAAAAGGATTTGGGGGTAGACATTACTGATGTCCAGTGGAGAGACATTTTAAAACTAATCCATTCTTCGTCGATTTGCGCCAGGCACGGTCTATTACAGTGGAAGGTGCTTCACAGAGCCCATTTCACTAACGCTAAATTGGCAAAGATATATCCAAGTCACAGTGATGCCTGTAACCGCTGTAAACAGTCCCCAGCCGACCATGTGCACATGTTCTGGTCGTGCCCGAGGTTGACCAACTTTTGGTCCAATATATTCCAAACTCTCAAACAGGCCCTCAACACAAATTTAGAACCAAATCCCCTGACTGCTCTTTTTGGTCTTCCTCTGCCTAAAAATCTCCCTGTTTCTACACAGCGTGTCATGGCCTTTACCACCTTGCTAGCCAGGCGTGCCATTCTACTTAAATGGAAGCATGTTTCCCCACCGACTCATAACAGTTGGATACGGGAGATTTTACAATGTCTAAAGTTAGAGAAGTTAAGGTTTTCACAGAAGGGGTCTCTGACAGCATTCCATAAAACTTGGGACCCACTGCTGGATTATATTAGTAACAGTCTTAATGTTACTCCTGATGATGCCGAGGACGCTTCTTAACTGTTGGAAAGAGAGAGTACCCCCCCCCCCCCCCCCCTTTTTTTTCATTTTTTTATTTTTATTTATTTATTTTCTTCTATTCTCCTTTGATATTTATTTATATTTGTATATATACTTACATTTGATATTTCTTCTTTGATACATTTGATACTTTACCCCTTTTTTTTTTTTTTTTTTGTCTTATCTGTACTAAATTTATTTGTGTAATAATTGAGTCGTTTACTGTGATTACATCTGACATGGGTTGTTGGGAGGGATAGTGGGATTCATGTTGGGGTTCTCTTTTTGTCTTGTTCTTTTTTTGTACTTCACTCTAATGCAGACGCTCTAACACAACGTGAAACTGATGTATTGTTCTGTACTGTCTGCAAAAACTCAATAAAGAAATTGGGAAAAAAAAAAGAAACACAGCAAACCTTACCTCAGTGTCAGCATTATTTCATCCTTTACAGCTTCTACTACTCAAGGCTTTCCTCCTAATACCTGAAAAACTCAAACTAAAACTAAATAAAAACTAAAACTATATAAAAAATGAACTAAAACGACTTAATCACTTGTTAAACTAACTAAAACTAAACTGAAATAAAAACACAAATTGAAAAAATAAATTAAAACAAAAACTAATGAAAATGTCCAAACTACAATAACCTTGGTATGTAAATGCGTGTATGTGCAGATAATGAACTTACACTCTCTCTCTCTCTCTCTCTCTCTCTCTCTCTCTCACACACACACACACACCCACACACACACACACACACACACAGACACACATAAACACAGAAGAAGGTTTCAAATGTGGATATTAAACTAAACACACACACACACATTCACCACAGACACACACACACACACACACACACACACACACACACACACACACACATTCACCACAGACACACCACAGACACACACACACAAAGACACACACACACACACAGAGAGAAGAAGGTTTCAAAAATTGAAAATATAAGTGTGTTTATGTTCAGATACAAATACACACACAGAAGGTTTCAAACATGGATATCAAACTTACACACACACACACACACACACACACACACACACACTCATCATAGACACAGACACACACACTCAAAATAGTGCTGCTCAAAATTTAAATTGGCATCAAACCACACACCAAGATTTTTTTTCAACAGTTTTGATGTTATTCAAAGTGGAACCAGCAGATGGCAGGATTTGTTCTCTCACATGCTGTGACATGATGACAATGAACTCTGTTGCCATCCAATTATTCAGGCCCTTAAAGGTGGTCAATGAGAGAACTAAGAGATCCAGGCTCAGTGGGTTTCACAGGCAGGTATAACTGTGTATCATCGGCATAAAAATAAAAAGAAACACCATGCTTTTCCATGATCTGTCCAAGAGGGAGCAAGTATAATGACAATAAAATTGGTCCTGAAACTGACCCCTGAGGCCAACCATACTTGACACAGGACATAATTGTTAACTGAGACACAGAATCTCCTATTAGACAGGTAAGAGTCAAACCAAATCAAAACTGTGTCAGATAATCCCACCCAAAGCCTTAGTCTGTCCAGCAGTATGCCGTGATCAATACTGTCAAATGCTGCACTAAGGTCCAGAAGTACCAGCACTGAGCACATGCCCTCATCGGCAGCCGTTAAAAGATCATTGGTAACCTTAAGTAGGGCAGTCTCAGTGCTGTGATACTTGCCAAAGCCTGGTTGACACTTTTCAAAAATGTTATTATTTTCCAGGACAGAGAGAAGTTGCTTTGACAGCATTTTTTCTAAGATTTAGATATAAAAGGTAATTTGGAGATCGGCCTATAGTTTTGAGGGAGGGAGGGATCCAGACCAGGGTCTTTTATCAATGGATGAACACATGCAGTCTTAAAATAATCAGGTACACAACCATTAGACAGAGAACTGTTAAAAACAGAGAGTAAACAGGGCCCAACAGATTCCATTACTTTCAATAAAAACTTTGTTGGTATCACATCAAGAGGGCTGGATGACACTCTCATATGTGATACTGTCTCTAAAAGCTCAGGTAAAGTAATGGGGTAAAACTGCTTAAAAAGTCCCTTGATGTGGTTGATGGGCATCAGAGGAAGTGACACTGGTGGAAATAGATGTTCTGATGGTTTCCACTTTGTTAGTAAAATAGGATAAATGTTTTTCACAGTCAGCATTGCTCTCAACTGGAGCACAAGGATGTGGTGGATTAACTAGTTGGTCGACTGTCTTAAATAAAAGTATTGGATTATGTTGATGGGTCTGATTGGGTTGTGAATAGTACTGCCTTCTTGCTTCCTTAACCATGTTGTTGTAATGAGATATTAACTCCTTCATAATACCATAGTCGACCTGGAGAACTGCCTTTTCCCACTTTGGCTCTGCTTGCCTACATGCCTTAGACTACTGTACAACAAGGTCACCAATGTGAACAATCAATACTTCTGAAACTGAACCTCTAACTGTAATGATTAATGAATTTAATGTCAAGTGTAAACATATTAAGATGCAACTCAATCATAAAAACTGAAAAGTACTGAAAGTAAATTTAAATGTGTATAAACAATCAGTGATGGATGGTACAATGTTGTCTCAGGGTTGTGATTCAGTATCTCTGATATTTCACGGCCCTCTAGTGGTGAAGCTTCAGTGTTGCAGATTCAGGCTTCATCACTGAGGTCTCCCTCCACTGTCTGCTTTAAAGGCTCAGTTCATCTGAATAAAAATCAACATATTTCATCACTGACCTCCTGTGGTGTCTAGCCCTGCAGATAGTTTTAGATTCATTTTGCTGACAAAATGTTAGAATTGGGTGTTTTATTCTGATTGTAGTGAGGCGATGCATCAAACCAAATGTCACACATCCGTCACATATGTCATATTTATTTTTAGACAATGAAATGTGTCCACTGTTAAAGATTATGATTTTTTTTTTTTAAAGTCTCATTATTTCTATTCTCTCTCTTAAAATTGTGAGCAGGTCAGAACACTGGTCTCTTATTCTCTCTAACATAGATTATATTAAGTCAGAAAACTGTAAAACTTGGTTGACACATACACCTATACTGGCATTTGACTCCTCCTACATATTCATAACAGTAACAATCAGGAAGGAAATAACTTCATTTAACATCCTGATATCTGACTTCTGCTCACAGATCACAGACGACGAGCATCTTAACGGACAACGTCCTTCTCTGCTGTAAGTAGAACAGTTTACTGATATGACTATTACATGTTGTGTACATTATTTGATATATTTTATTGTCTCTGAAGCCTCACAGAGAGATGAGAGGAGCAGCTATGAGTTTAACAGCAGCAGCCAGTGGATTTGTTGTCTTCCTTCTCTCTGTGTCAGGTACTGTATATCTATATTTACATTGTAGGACATTTAGCACACTTATTCAGAGCAGCATGAAGTCATTTTAAGAAAGCCAAAAATATCCCAGATCAGCACTTTTCTAGGTTTGATGTATTTGTGATGCAGAATGATGAATAACTTTTTAACTGGCCAAACATTCACTATACCTATTGGCCTCTGAATGAAGGGAAAATGACTTGAAATATATCAGTATTCACTGCTGAACTAATATAATAACTAATGAGATGTTGAGCTGTGTCTGCGTCATGAGTGGTGGGGGTGGGGCCTGGCTGATATGGTTTGTCCTCCCTCCCTCCATAGATTGTAAGAATCATATATTTTTATACATGCATATGAATATATTCATAGTTCTATGATGGTACAGCAATTAACTGAGAATTTCATCTTATCATGATGTTTTAGATCTGATAGCTTTTGCACTCTGTACTCTGAAAACTTATTTTAGGTTAGCCACTAAAAACTTTCCCTGATGTCATGTCCTGCATCTGTTTGTGGTTTTCACACTTTACTGAGCAGCAACTTGACCACAGAACAAACAGACAGGAAACTAACCACAAGCACAGACTCTGATGATTCAGTTTCTTCTTCTCATCCTGTTCAGTAAAACCACATTAATGTTCACCTTCAATATATTCTTGTTCTTTCACTGCACCTTCAGACTGTATCATGCTTTGTCTCAGTGCAGTTTAACTGTAAACAGCATCTGAAACTATTTATTTGTACTGTTAATTTAAATAAAACAGCTTGGACACCCAAGCTTAACTGAAAACGGTGACTCGTGCATTACCTAGGTCAGGGGTATAAGATGTACAAGACACACTCTTCAGGTTATCAGCTTTAGCTTTTTCAAACCTTCAGACTGTACCATGCTCTGTCTCAGTGCAGTTTAACTATAAACTACGGTGATGAACATACAAGTTGTTAAAACACAAATGTCTCCTCTTTCCTACTAATAACATTGTTCTCTATGTGCAACTGGCTGTGAGACGAGTGCGCAGGGACCGTCTAGAAAGTGCAACACCGAAAAGAAATACTCCACACTATATTTAATAGTTTTAACTTTTACATCGCAACATCGTGACATCACGTTTGGTCTGGTCCTATAAATCATATGATTATCATCATTTGACGAATCTATAAATGTCCAATAGTGTCCTGTCAGTTACATTACGACACTTAGTTCGGATAAAATAGTTAGAGGTTATTAAATATAGTTTGAAGTATTTCTCTTCGGTGTTCCACTTTCTAGACGGTCCCTGCGCACTCGTGTCACAGCCAGCTGTACATAGAGAATAATGTTATTAGTCCAGCTCGGAGGACGGCTCGTTTTGGTCAAAATATCAAAATCAAAATAATGTTGTAGCTCGTTGTCTACCTTACTACGGTAGGAAAGAGGAGACATTTGTGTTTTAACAACTTTTCACTTTTGAGTTATTGACGTGTTCATCACTCTTAAGTGTCCTCTGGAAACACTTCCGTTGTATGTAATGTGTTTTGTTGTAGTATTTGCACGTGTTGTCACTATCAATTTTCATTAATATATTTGTGTTTTGTCTATTTGCAATGTGTTCACATTCATTGTTCTTTATTCAAGACGGGAATTATAAAGTGTTGAAAAATGAACATGAGGAAAAATGATGTCAATGGTGAATATAAGATGTATAAGAGACACACTTCAGGTGTTCATCTTTACCTTCTTCTAAACAATAAACAAGGAAAACAACAGTATAAACCTTCAGAATGAATGGACTAAAGCTGAAACACTCAGCAGTAACAGATGATAAAATACTGTATTCCAGTTCAGTTCTAGTTAGATAGATCCACGATGAGGAGCTTTGAATGACAAAGACTGCAGATAAAATCATATTGGTGCCATGATCCACTTTGTCTTATTCACTGATTCTTAACTTGTTATAAATGTGATTGTGGTTTCTGATGTGCTCTGTGTTACAGTGGTACAGGGTCAGAATGGCTGGGGAGTGACTTACACTCCTATTCACATCTGTGCCTTAAAAGGATCAACAGTGGACATAAACTGCACCTACAGATACCCATCCAGGATAAATAATGTTGATACTGCAGTTGATGAAACATTCTGGTTTACTAAACTGAGTAATAATGAACCTGTGGATCTGAGAACAGACTCAGAGTACGCAGGTCGTGTGCAGTATCACTGTGATAAGAACGACTGCACTCTGAGAATCACAGACCTGAGAGAGAGAGACTCAGCCCAGTATCACTTCACATTCAAAACACAAAGCTTTGAATTGAGGAGTAGTTTACCTGGAACAACTCTGACTGTCACAGGTACTGATGAACACAAACACTGACACAGTACATTTAAACAAGCTGATTACAAATGAATGGGGTGACTGGCTGAACTAATGTAGATTAATTTAATTTAATATCAATTTTGATTGAATGGTTTTCATCATTTTGTCTACTAATTTATTCTGGGTTTGTATTAAATGATCCAGTTTAGTTGGTCACTTATATGAATTGTCTTTTTAACTGTCTGCCTTTTTTTTCACTTTTTGTGATGTACAAATGATTTTTCTATTTTTTTCCTCACAGAGCCAAATCTACAAGTGCAGGTGATTAGATCAATATTCCATCAGTATTATACCCGGGCAGAGCTGAAGTGTCACAGCAGCAGTTGTCTACCTGATCGTTCTTCCTTCATCTGGTACAAGAATGGACAGAAAATTCAGGATCAAACATCTTCTACTTATAAAGAGTACTTTTATCCTGCAGACAGCTCTTCTTGTGCATTAAAAGGATTTGAGCATCATCCTGCTCCTTCAGTGTGTGAGTTTACAACACAGTCTCCCACTAACATAACCACATCTAGTGGAGCCTTTAAACTATTGTACTATACATTGTATGTTCATGTTTCTGGGGCAGCATGTTATTCAAACATTGTATAGAAGTGGATCAAAATCAAACCACAGCTCCATGAGATTTTAGACATGTTGCACTTTTATATCTTATTTACTGTGTTGGCTGCAAAATAAATGTAAAATAAGAGTTTATATTTAAAGAGTCAGTTCACTCAACATACTAAAAACACATTTTCTGACTTGCTCCTTTTGTAACATGCAAATAGTTACAGTTTCATGTGCCTAAATTTTGAGATGTCAATCCTGGAAAAGTCTGCTGCCATCCCAACACAATGAAAGTGAATGGAATATTGTTTATACTGCTTAAATCTTTGAAAACTTATATTTAAACTATAGATGTATGTGTATAACCAGAAACATTGTCTCTGTTACTTTGGATAATCTACAGACTTTGCTGTGGACATTTATTAATACTTCTTGAGTAGAAAGTAGTTCCAATGGAAGCTGTTGACAGATAGGTCTGTGGATTATTCAGAGTAACCAAAACTGTTTTCTGTTTTTTTAAAACAAGATTTTTATGCACAAACTAAACTCTGTTTAACTTTATTGTGTTGAGGTGACGGCGTCTCAAAACCTGAAAAATGAAACCATAGATATCTTCATGGATAGACACCACAAACAAGAGAGAACATGTGTTTTTGTGATTTATGTGAAACAGAATTAAACATGTGAAAAACAAGATTTTCCTGTTGAGCCTTTTGTAGGATTATTATTATAACAATAGGTACAATAGTACTTTAATAATAGTGTTGTTTTAAATTAATTTCATCTTTCAGGTGTTTATGGTCAATCCTGCAACAGAGTGATTTACACTGACAGAAGCATCTGTGCCTCCAGAGGCTCATCAGTGGACATTTCCTGCACATACAGCAGTTATGAATATTATATCACATCATCATTCTGGTTCAGTCCTGATCGTAGTCATCAGTGGCAGAATCCCTCACAGCCTGAGGGCCTTAGTAAAGACTCCCAGTATGCAGGTCGTGTTCAGCTCCTTAAAACAGAGAGAGGACGCTCCACTCTGAGAATCTCTGACCTGAGAGAGAGCGATTCAGCCCAGTATCACTTCATATTCAAAACACAAAGCTTTGAATGGAGGAGTAGTTTACCTGGAACAACTCTGACTGTCACAGGTACTGATGAACACAAACTGATGATGAGTGAAAGTTTTGAATAGTTATTGTTGAGATTTCATATCAAAACTGATTTGATTATATTGAGTACTTTCCTCCATTTACACTTTTGATTGATGATCACAAATTATTTCACCCAGCAGAACTACAAAGGTTATTGTGACTGTATGTTTGTGTATTTTAATGGTAACAAATGACATTTTGGGTCCTTCCTCACATATGCAGCTCTCCAGGTGCAGGTGATCACAATAACAGTCCATCAGTCTCATATGGAGGCAGAGCTGAAATGTCTCAGCAGCTGCAGTCCAGCAGGTCGTATTTCGTACGTCTGGTTCAAGAAGGGACAGAAAATGATGAAGGAGGAAACTTATCTTTATTCGGGGCAGTTTAATCCTGGTGACAACATCTCCTGTGCTTTGAAAGGACATGAGGATTACCGCTCTCCTTCAGTGTGTGAGTTTACCTAACTATGTAACTAACACAATGTCAAAATGTATCCATGGTAACAGACTGTTGATTTTAATATGAGCAGCAACGAGGGAATCAACTTTCACTCCTCACTTTGTGTCAAACATTTGCTTCTTACATTGTGTCAGTTATTCCACTGTTGACCAACTATGTTTTCTCCTCCAGATGCTCCAAAGCTTCCCTCTGTGTCAGTGAGTCCCTCTGGTGAAATCATTGAGGGCAGTTCAGTGACTCTGACCTGTAGCAGTGATGCTAACCCAGCAGCTAATTACACTTGGTACAAGAAGAATGTAAATCCAGACCTTCAACCTCTCAGTAAAGAACCACAGCTTGTCTTCAGCTCCATCCAGTCCTCTGACTCTGGAGAGTATTACTGTACAGCTGAGAACCAGCTGGGGAAGAAGACATCTGAATACATCTTTATTGATGTGAAATGTGAGTGAAACACTTTGTTGGAGAAGCGACATACAGCTGTTGGACTTGGCAGCCTTTTCTTTTTTTTTAGACATGGAAATATTTGTCTGATCGTGTCTTCTTTCTTCAGCTCTTCCCGCTGAGCAGCTTCAATACAGCATGTTGAACTAATGCAACCCTTCCTCTAACCTCCTCTATTAATATTTAATTCATATTGATATATCTCCTCCAGATGGTCCGAAGCTTCCCTCTGTGTCAGTGAGTCCCTCTGCTGAGATAGAGGAGGGCAGTTCAGTGACTCTGACCTGTAGCAGTGATGCTAACCCAGCAGCTAATTACACCTGGTACAAGGAGAATGAAGACTCACCAAAAGCATCAGGACAGATCTTCACCATCACTGATGTCAGACCTGAACACAGTGGGAATTATTCCTGTGAAGCCCAGAACAGAAGAGGACGTCATAACTCCACCTTACATCTGACTGTTGTTAAAGGTAGGTTTTTCCTTTCAGCTACACACATCATCTGATATGGCCCCAGAATCAGAGTCAAGGAAACATGTTAAGGTTGATATTGATAATATCTGAGCAAAGGACAACACATTTACTTGTCAATGTTATATTTCAAATGATTTTGTGAACTCTGATTATACTGAGATGATGCAGGCTTTTTATATTTAACTAGTGGAGAGAGAGCTGTGCTCATGTATACAAACAGCCAAGGTGAGATTTATTCACAGCACTGCTTCACTCTATGAGACCATGAGTCTAAATATTGAACTGCTGCTTATTTTGTTGTGAGGAAGAAGTTGAAATGTGACCAAGACTATTCAGACACAGATACCAAGAGAAGGTTTTGGGAAAAACTGTGGACACACCGGAGGAGTTAAATCTCCAGCTGGTGTTGGAGAAGCTGGAGATTCCTCTTAAAGACTGATTTTCTATGTAATTTGTATCTTTTTAGAGAGTTATAAATATTGTCTCACAAGAAAACACATGAACTTGTGAGAATGATGTGTTTACAACAGCACCCTCTACTGGGCCAATGGCATTTATGGTTCAACGCTCTCTCAGCAATGCATCACACACCACCAGCAGTGCTGAGGTAGCTGCAGGAAGAGAGGAGAGTTTGCTCACTGCAGTTGCTTAAACTGTCACCAGTGTTTTTAATTCAAAGGAACATGGACAAGAATTTGTTTTGCAGTGATTTGATTTAAACATGTTTTTGCACATTAGTTACAGATGAAAGTGAGACTGTAAATTACAGTACTGGACCATCACCACATTAAGTTAAGCTCTGTAGAAGTGGGACCTCCATCATCAGTACAGTTAGTTACAGCTGTCTTAATCCAAATGTTTAAGCTTTGGGGACCCTTAATGTCATCAGTTCTCCTCTCAGACTCCATAGTGGAGCTAGATGATAAAATCTGCAAGTCTGAGGTTTTGGTTGATGTTAGCTTATATATCAGTATATGAATGATGACCAATATATTATAACCATTTCTGTGTCAGCCTATAACAACAGTTTCAGTCGAGCTGTACTACAGACAGCAGGCCTGCGAGCTGCCAGGTAGTCCAGCTGTTTAAAGCTGGAAACAAACCGAGGTCATAGTACAGCATGCGCACATGAGCTGCAGGCCTGGATGGGTTTTCTTTTTATCATTATTATTATTATTATTATTATTATTATTATTATTATTATTATTATTATTATTATTATTGCCAAGTAGATTTGCATACACAAGAAATTTGCCTTGATGTTGTAGTACGCAACAATCAAACTATACAAGTTACAAGAGAATGCAAGTATCACAAGTCAAGCAATCATAAATAATGTACAATACTGAAAAAAGCTGTTGCAGTTTAAAATGAAGAGAACAGAATATACATATATTGACTGAAACATTGGACCCAAACATGCTGTAACACCCTGATTAACAGTCAGTGTGTTCTTATAGACCCTGGAGCAGGAAAATCAATCGCTGCTGGAGTAACAGCTGCTGTTTTCCTGCTTATCATAATCCTCTCTGTCTTCCTATGGATGAGGTAAGCAGTTCTGTTTCACTGAATCATTGTTCAAAATTCAGTCATTTGTGTTTTTAATTAATTCTCCTCACCAGGAAAAAGAGAGCCTCCAATCAATCGTCTGAGGCTGAGGAGAGACCAGACAACAGAGAGAGGGTGAGGAGGGAGAGTTATACTATTCTATCCTGGTTTCACACTTCCACACTCACTATCTTAAAGTGACACTAGAAAACTCATCTGACTGTGAAGCTCTTCATGTTGTGTCTTAACAATCCTTCTTCACAGAAACCAATACTTTCCTCATATCTATCACCCTCCAGACACAGCCAGAGCAAGATAACCTTCTGTACACCAGCGTGCAGTTCTCCAGCAACCAGGCAGATCCTCTCTACTCCAACATCAGATCAGATCAGCTACACAGACACATGGAGGAACAAGAGGTTACCGAGTACGCTACTGTTAACTTTAACAGAGCTGCTACTGCCCCGAGGTGAGCAGCTCTTCATACAAAAACAGTATCAACAGGTTTAATATTTGCCTGTTACATTTTTATTGTGACTGTTTGAATAATTTAATACAAAATCTTCAGATTCACCTGATTCATCTTTTATTTCCCTCTCAGAACCAGAGGTCCGGAAACTGGGGAAGATCCAGCTGCACTGTACAGCACAGTCAACAGAACCTCATGAACACATCAGCAATCTCACATCTGATATTTTAATGTTTTTTTTCCCTTTTTCTGTAGTTGTTTTCAGCAGGTAATTTTAAAATACATATACATATATATCCAGACAACTGTATATTTTAGAGTAGCTTGTTATTTTACTGTTGATGTAAATTTCCATTCAGACATAGTTTCTGTATTTCTTAATTTCTTTCTTTGAGGATGCTTCACAACAATGTAAGAAAGCAGTGAACATTTACATTGACAACATAATTATGTAGAGATGTCAATGCAAAAGTTTACTGCTGATGCCACTGAACGTGAACTTAAATCCACATATGTCATTGTATTAATGTTGTAAATTCTTATTATTTTATTGCTTATTGTGCATTTTGTCTTTAAAAAAAGGGGGGGGAAAAGAAATATATATATATAGTTGCAATCAAAATTATTATTTTATATATATAGTTTCTCTAGTTTTATTTCACTTATTGATAGCTTTTATATATTTTATTTCATTTTCATAATCTGTATTTCTGGTATAAATTAGTCTCAAATTGATTTTACTCTTCACTGTCTACACTTGTTCTGCCTTATTATCAGTGTGTCAGTCATCTGTGAAGCACTTTGAAATGCACCAACCTGTATGAAATGTGCTACGCAAATAAAGTGTTTTTGTTATTGAAAAACTTGAATCAAGAGTTGAGCTGTGTAGTCTAGTATGAAGGGTTTATTAACAGCTGCTGGAGAGCAATTCTCCCTTTCAGCCACTAGGAGGAGCTGTAAGCTTCTGTAAACCACCTCCACCTTGTGTTGAAGTAAATCTGACACGGAGAGTTTTTACTGCTGCCCTCAGCTACTTTGACTCGGTAGTAAGTTAGCCTGCTAGCTGACTGACTGGAGGGAACATGATGCAGACGAAGCCACACAAAAGTCCAGCGTGGAAAAACTCAACAATAGGCGCCATGTTGTCACCACGTGCAATTAAACGAGGCGGACATGCTATGTCTAAATAAAGCGTTTGTTTTCTCCAGTGACAGGCTCATAAATGTCATTATCATTGGCTCACAACATGGAAAGGAGCCCTAAAGAATTACCTCCGTGTGTGTTTACCACAATTACTGTTTAAAAACGGTAAAAATTACCATCAGTAGTCAGTCATCAATCAGTGCTTACCTTTCTCTTCTTCCACTTCCTGTAACACCGGTGTTTGTTGTTCATTGAAAATAAATGTGTGTATGTGCAGATACGAATAAGAGTCTAGCAGATCTGCATTTATAGCATTATAACCGTGACTATCAGTGCTGGGACTTCAGCTCAGCCAAAACTTCGCCAGACACACCAAAAAAGGGGCTGAGCGACAGGTAATGAAGTAGATTATATAGTGCAATCAGAAATCAGAAAAAACTTTATTGTCCATTGCAAGGCAGTGGAAATTCATCTTTGGCGTGGTGCTCAATTTACATAGTATAAAAACACACAAGTAAAAGAAGACATAAAACCACATGCAATATGAGACAGCACATAAGAAGATTAAAAACATTGTTAAAAAATATCAAGATTTATTGATGGTGTTTTGACTATGTTTGTTTTTGCTGGAGGGACCCGGTATCGGTGGCCAGATGGGAGCTGTGGAGTGGGTGTGAAGGGTCGTGTATGATGGTGTTGGTTTTCCGTCTGACTGCCTGTGTGTGGAGAGCTGACAGTGAGGACTGTGTGGTGCCTGTTATTTTATTAGCCTGTTTGATAGTTCTTGACAGTATGTTTTTGTCCTTGACAGAGAGAAAGGTGTATCAGGATGAAATATTGTAAGTGATGACCGGCTGATGAGCCTTTTTGTAGATATAGTCACAGTGGACAGAAAACGACAGCATTCTGTCTACCTCAATGCCCAGGTATCTGAAGGAATCCTGCACCTGCTCCACCACCTGCCCTTTGATCTCCAGTAGTTGAAGCAGTGTGTGGGCAGCAACATCAGTCATTCTTCTGTAGCAGCACAGCTCCTTAATCTTGGAGATGTTCAGCTCCAGCGAGCTCTCCTCAATGAGTGTAACGAGCGAGTCCACCTGCTGGCGATAAGCTGCTAGGCTGGTGAAGTCGGTCAGATGAGCCACCAGAGCCATATCGTCTGCATATTTAAGGAGTGTCATATTGTCCGAGTTGCAGGAGATTGTTATTTGTGTAGATGGTAAATAAGATCTGTGTGGGACCCCTGTATTTAGTAAAATGCTGGTGGATCTTTTGCCGTTGAATATTACAAGTTGAGGTCTGTCTTGTAAAAAGTCTCTGATCCATTTGACCAGTACTGGGTGGACCTGAAGTTCAGTGAGGCGGTTGAGCAAGGTCTTTATGTTAACTGTGTTAAAGGCCGAGGAGAAGTCCATATATAAAATCCTGGAGCATGAGTGAGGGTGGTCAAGTGACTGTGTCCATGAGTGTCAGGCAGGCATCCTCCATTCCCCATTTTGCTTCATAGGCAAATTGGAGTGGGTCCAGTTTGTCTACAACTGAGGACAATAGCAGGTCACACACCACCCGCTCCATGCATTTGCATAGGACAGATGTCAATGCGATTGGTCTGTAGTCTTTAGGGACCATATCTTTTGGGGTTTTAGGAACAGGTATGATGGCGGTCTCTTTCCATGTGCCAAGAACGAGACCAGAGTCCAGGAGCAGCTGAAAATACTTAAGTATGATTAAAAATCCATCTGTCTGTCATCTTAGTGTCATAAAGTTTGTCCACAGATTTAAGTTCCAAGAAAAGAAAAGTCCTTTCTCTATTGACATCAGAGCTCAGGGCTCTCAGCTGATCCTGCCCCGTTGTCCCTGGCAGTTGGCAGTATAAGCCAAGGCGGATGACTTTTTTGATAAATACACACACACACACACTAAACTGAAGGAATAACAAGATACATATTATAATAAATATAATAAAAGAAACTTAAAGAGACAAATTTCAGACAGCATATTGAGATGAGTAGCTCCTCCATTTCAGGTTATAGGACAGAAAATGTTCAAGTCATTTTCAACAGCGGAAAATTTGCACTTATATTTATAAATCGGAATATTATTAACTTGTTTTCACATTTAAATGCTTCATTTCTGTTAAAACTCTTTTTATACTGCCTTGTTTCTTTTATAAATATACTTGTTTCTTTTATTTATTGTCTTATCTAAAGAACTTTGAATTGCCTTGGTCAAAAAACACTACAACACAGAAATAGTGTCCTAAAAGGGATAAAATATATCACATCACAAAAAAAATTTAGCTATTACTGAACCCACTCAAATAATTATAACTAATCCTAAAATGGCAGCAGGAAAATAAATAAATAAAATAAAATAAGCAATCGAAACAGTTTGAGTTCTTTATTGAGGGGGTCAGCTGTAGAAAAGGAGCAAACTCTTTATGTTTTAGCACCTTAATTAATACAAGTTATAAAATGAACTGCTGGTTCTCTGGGTTCTCCTGATGTACACAACAACCGGCTGAAGAACATCGTATGTATGACAGATCGGCCTCGGAGAGAGAAGGAGAAGCTTTTAATTCACAGAAACCAAGCCAACAGAAAAGTGTCTTAATTTGGAAAAGAAAAAAATCTGTTATTTTTAATTACAATCAAAGATTAAATTTACAAATTTGGAACCTGGGATTTTAATCAGTGCACATGACATTAGCATGTAACATAAGTTAAAAACACAAAAAGGAATTTTTTTTTACAAATGTTTCCTTTTAACCTGGAATTAGTAGACAGAAAAAAATATTTAAATACTGGGGTGCAGCTGTCTAAGGCATCTTTAATTCATTAGAAAAAAGATCTAGAAGTCTTATACAAAGCAGGAATGAAGCTATACAATGTCACATTATATTTTATTCCTTACACACTGTACAAAGTCCATTTCCTTCGAGGCCGGCCACACCAACCACAACACTAGGCAGCTTAACTTTAGTTTGTTTTTTCTTAATATCCTACATTTACTGTGTCTACCAGACACTCACTGTATATGTACATATTCAAACATGAAAATACAAACATAAATATGAGCAGGCTCTGTCTATCCATCCTAAATGGCATCGCATGTCTCCTGACACATTTTTGAAAAGAGAAAAAAAAGAAAAAAAAGACACCAAATATTGGCCACCTAAATAATTCATCGCCCTTGTGAAGCACTTTGAGGGAAAACTGGTTAAAAGTGCTTTTTTTTAATAATAAATCTGACTTGACTTAAGTTCTTGGTCAAAGTGCCAAGCAGTTGTTTGCTTCAGCAGGCTGCACCATTCATTACACATGTATGTCACAGTATTTAAAACACGCCACAGTGAAAACTCAAAAAAAACCTTCGACACAGACAGTAAAGCTGCTACCTACCGCCTGATGTTCGCCACCTTAAATTTTGACCTAAAAGGCTTATCAGACAATAAAATAAGTTGGTGTATTTCTTAAATGAAAAGGAAACAAGTTCAGACTTCAAACTGACTGATGACCTGTTAGCGAAATAAGTCAGTACATCATCGACATATCAAGACACAAATATGTATGTTTTAAGTAACTTGTGTGAATACTGTACATTAGGCCTAATGCTGGTCATCTGTATATCAAATAAAACATTAATTAAAATGTTCTCAAGTGTTGATTTAGATTTAAAGCTATCACATAGCTGGGAGAAAAAAAAGAAAAAAAAGACGAGTTTTTGCATCTTGTGACACGATTGTCAAGTCAGGCCAAACAATTTACAGCGATGCGTAGGCGACAAATCACCGAAAGCAAACCATGAGTAAAGCAGAATAGCAGAGTTACCCTGGAAGTTAGTCTTTAAAAAAATCAGTACACAGGATGATAGATAGTAGGGCTGAGTATCATTTCAAAATGGTTTGGATAGTGGTGCTGTTGCCATATTTGACTTCTGGTACCAGTATGTGAATTATTCTTCTTTCGATACCTTAAAATATATACAGGTAAAAAACAGTTTTATAGTTAACAAAAAGAAGCTTGAGTTATGTTGTTATAGTTTAAAACTAGTTTTAAAAAAAAAATGGATTTCATTCACAAAAAAACTAAAATTGAAGAACAAAGAAATAAAGAGCATGAATCTGACCAACCTTCGACAAGGACTTTAATACTCAAAGCTATGGACCCACTTCAGTACCGGTCGACCCAAAAAAAAAAAAGGATTGAAATTCGATACCCAGCCCTAAAAAAAGAGAAAGCGTACCCGTTGTGGTATCCCAGAGAAGGATAACCGAATGTGTGTGTAGGAGCCTGGTTTGAATCCAGCAGGGGGGGAAAAGGGAGGGAGGTGTGAGCGGGGTTTGACACAAGGGTTGGTCGACTCCTCTTGTTACTTACATTTCACTAAGAGACCTTTTCCACAGTCATCAACTGACCGTAAATGAAGAAATTCTCTTGAAAGCTGAATGTTTCTGCAGGTATTTGACTTGTGGTGGAGAATTTCAGGTAAGTTAAAACATGAAAATAAACTTCACTTTCATCATCTTGGTACAAACTACTCGGGACAATGAATTAATGCCACGTGGCCATCTGAGGCTTTGGAGAGACTGATCCACTGAGATGTTATTAAAAATCTCCTTTGTAACAACTGAAGATACTGAGAAGGTGTCATTCCTGTTCTCCATGATCTAAATGAAGCCTTTCATCATGTTTTAATCATTAAAAATATTGATTGATTACTTTGGAAGTCGTTTTGGATCCTCTATATCAACAGGGTTCAATCCTAGGCCGACTATTATTCTCCAATTATACGTGTCCACAATGTGACATCAACTGCAATCGTGATAATATATAATAATTCTCCACCACAATAAAGATATGATGTACCAATGAAAATTAGGGGAAGTACACCCCTTCAAAAAGGCCCAAATATCGTCTTTTTAAGAGTTCTCAAACCTCTGTAATACCGTCTCGTTCATCACCAATCAGAGCCAAGACGATATTTAAAACCTTCCGGGCATGTTTAAATGTGTGTCAGATTTGTTTTCAACCATCAGGGTTGTTAAGGGTTTAAACATACCAAAAGTTTGTGCAAATTTCTGTAAATCACACTCATTCCCCATTTGTCTGGAAAATCTGTTTTTTTTTAACAATTTGTACAACAACTTTTTTTAAAGGCACAGTGAGTTCTGGTCCCTCACTGCATATTAAACCCTTTTCATGAGCCTGAGGTGCTGTTTGGCTGTTCTGAGGATCTGAAACTTTGCCATTAGAGATGCCAGGTCTCACAACGCTCTTTACAGCTTGATCGGTTTCCCCACAAAGCTTTACAACTTACATACATGTAGATTACAGATAGTGGAAATGTAGATTTACATTTTAATATGTAAAAATGTTTTTACAGCCTTTTTTTTTTTTTATCTCTGCTGTAAATGTTTTAAGCCTGCTAGTTTGAAGTCTCATTTAGTCAGTTTCATTTTTTTGTATGTTAAAATCTTCCACATAACCTATTGTTTGTGAAACAATTAACAATTGTATTGAAAAATGTTATAGTCTATTAACTATTAATATTATGTATGGTAAGCACATACATACTTTTTTGTTATTTTGCTGATGTAAAAGGTTTAAAAAAGTTTTGTCCAGTGAATTTCATTTAATGGTCCCCAACTTTTTTGGGTATACAAGTTTTTAAATCAGGCAGACTCCTGTTGAAACACAAACAGCTTAAAACAAAATTATCTTTCCACTGAGGTAAAATAATGAATTCTGTTAAATGTACAGTTCTTTTGTCGAATTTTTTTGATGCCAATTTCTGGGAGCTCCTGTCGTTCAAACAAAGAAATGTATATATATATATATATAAATAAAACGTGTGCAAGTAAAACCAATCAGAAGTTGAGGGAATAAAAAAAGAACAAATAGAAGACAAAGAAGGGGAAACTGTGACTGGAGTACTCTGGGTGTTGGGTGTTTTGGCATCTGAATAATCATCTGTGGGGAAATCTTCCCTCAGAGAAGTTCATAAATAAGCAAGTAGAGTCGAGCATGTGTGTCTGAGGCCTCAACGCCATCATCTCATCATCTTTTCAGGCGGAGCTGGTGCTGGTCTCCGCTCAGAGCAGAAAAAAAACAAAAAACAAACTATTATTAATACATTTGCTGGATCAGTTTTAAGTCCACCAGGAAGGATTTGTTTTGTACACCACGCTACGAAGTGTCCCAGAGGAGTGAGAGAAGAGATATACAGACTTTTTTTCTTCTTTTTTTTTGGAGTATGTCCCACTATGGGACAAGTCACAGACACTCCATCTTGGTATAAGCTCTCCTCCTCCGCACCTCCTTCCTCTAACACAGTCTTAAGTTTATGAGAGTCTGTCTGCTCACAGGTTCTTGGTGTTTATGTGAGTCTTGTAATGCTTCGTCAGGTGGTCGCTCCTCATGAAGCGTTTCTGACACTGGCTGCATTCGAAGCGCTTGTCTCCTGCAAGGGGAACAAAAAAGAAGAGAAAGTGTTTTTTAATGTCATATTCAGAGGCTAGAAATCATCATGTGCAGTAGGGCTGGGCAATTCATCGAAAAATAATCGAAACTGACATTTAGAAATACTAATTGATTTAATCTTGCTCATGTCAATTAATGGTGGTGTTCACTGTTGCCATGACAGTAAAGGTTGCATATCTTAAGTGATCATTTTAACCCAAACCATGATCTTTACATAGTTCTAATCAAGTAAACTAGACATTAACCACAGCGTCACACCTTAAAACATCATTATTTTCTCTCCCCTAAAGATCCTCATGTGTGAAATACAAAACAAAAGAAACTGTGAAAATACATAATTGTTCATCAAGGGAGGAGATAATCCTTCATTAATCGCAATCGAGGTTAAAAGTTCAATTAATCGTGATTTTGATTTTTGCCATAATCGCCCAGCCTTAATGTCCAGTGTGATTCAGTGTGTGTGTGTGTGTGTGTGTGTGTGTGTGTGTGTGTGTGTGTGTGTGTGTGTGTGTGTGTGTGTGTGTGTGTGTGTGTGTAGCAGACAGACTGACCTGTATGCGTCCTGGCGTGCCGCTGCAGCTCATCGCTACGCGTGAAACGTTTCCCGCAGAAAACCCAGTTGCAGACGAAGGGCCGCTCGCCGGTGTGCAGCCGGACGTGAGCTCTGAGCAGTGATGTTTTCCTGAAGGTCTTCTCACAGCCTGGGACGTGGCAGATGTGCTTTCTCTTCCCCACCTCGCCGGGCCTGCAGAGAGTTCGCACAGTAAGATATCAGGGTAGATGTGACTAATTAACATGACCCCATAACAACATGACTGCATTGGTTTTAACATCAAAGGAGTCTTTAACCCTCCTCGTTGTCCTCGAGTCAAGGAAGGAAGGGAGGAAGAAGGAAGGAAAGGAGGGAGGAAGGAAGGAAGGAGGGAGAAAGGAAAAGAGGAAGGAAGGAAAGAAGGACAGAGGAAAGAATGAAGGGAGGAAGGTAGGGGGAGGAAAGAAAGAGAAAGAGGGATGGAGGAAAGAAGGAAGGGAGGAAGGTAGGGGAGGAAAGAAAGAGAAGGAGGGAGGAAGGAAATAAGGAAGGGAGGAAAGAGAGAGGAAGGAAGGAGGGAAGGAAAGAAGGAGGGAGGGAGGAAGGAATAAAGGGGGATGGAGGAAGGAAAGAAGGAAGGAAAGAGAGAAGGAGGGAGGGAAGAATGACAAACGGAAGGAAGGAAGGGAGGAAAGAAGGAACAGTCAAAACTGACAGGGTCAATTTGAAATGTAATATAATATTCGTAACTATGTTTCAATTAGTGTATAATCGCCTGGAAATGAGAACTGTTGTGTTTTCGTTGGCTTAGAATTAACCCTTTATATCTTTATAAAGGGCAGGTCCGCTTCCACTGACATGTTCCTACAGAAGCCCAGAACAGACCAACTAAACACTGGCTCTATAAAGGCCTTTGTGTTTCAGCACAAGTTTCTTGGCCACTGGAAATTCTCCAACACGCGGAGAGGGAGAGGGAGGGACATTCCTCTGGTTGCAATCTGCAAACTCACCACTAGATGGCATTAAATCTTACCAACTGCACAAAGGGACATTAAACCTTGAAAATATGAAATTCATGCAAAAAAGATCAGAAACCTTATTCGGTAAGTATATTAAAAAAAGGATTTTGAATTCATTGTTTATAAGAGATGGCATATCTGTCATTTTGTTTTTAACATTAAGAAAACAAATCTTTGCTCCCACAACCCCAAATATTATTTATTTATTTATTACACAAAGGACTCAACATGTTAAAGAGCAGGTATCTAATGATAATAATGATCAAATACAATAAAAATTATGTCTAAATATAAGAAAAGTATCAAACTATTAATCCATTCTGGTCTATTTTGTGAATGTTTCACTCAGCTCAAAACCCTGGTAAACCTGCCAAAGTACAAATTAGCAGATGAGCCAAAAGTACAATTTGGACACATTTATTTTACATATTTCAGTAATGTGTCCATCATCATCCATAATCAATCAAATCTTCATCAGTTCCTCGTGTCTGAATAAACACTTATGGCGCCACACTCACCTTTTTTCCGCGTCTTTACAGTTCGGGCAGGTGCAGGCCATGCGTCGCTTCTTCTCTCCCGGCTGGCCGGGAAGCTCCAGAGTCAGAGTCTGATCCACCTGGATGGCCGACTGGCCCTGCGCCGTCGCCAGCTGGATCCCCCCCCCCTGCATCGTCTGCACGGTCAGGTGCTGCTGGCCTAAAAAACACAGACAGACATGCTGTAAGAGACGCAGCGGGGCTCCACACAGAGCTGCCAAGCTCCTAATTAGACTACGAGTTCAGTGGTGAGAGCTGAGAATCTATTTAATGATTAATGGCGACATTAACATAATACAGACACATGAAAGCAGAGAACTGACAACATACTCAAAGCAGATGGAGTTTCTATCTGCGGTTGATTAAGAGTTTGAAGGCCTACACAGTTAATCCAAGCTACAAAATGTGATCAGTTAGGATGTTTTGTTTTCAATTTGTTGGTGTTAAGACCTCATTTTATAAAAGAAAGATTATTACTGAATATTTTTAAGCATGTGATGTTTCCCATTAATTATATAGACTGTTGCCACCCGCCATAGTCTAATTGTGCCGCCACAGTTTCATAGTAAGCCGAACATGTCTGTACTTCTCTTCCTGAACCAGAGCTGCTACTCTGCTATTTAAATAGTGGAAATCCAGATAAGACATGTAGATAATCATTTTTTTAACTTATTTACATCTCCAACAAACCAACTACGACCCGGATCGTCTTCTAAGGCATCTGGAAGTCGAGTCTTTTATTGATAAGCAGATGGTTAGTTTAGTTAAGTAAATTATATGTTAATAAAGAACAACACTATTCAATTATTCTGGTCCCAGTTTATAGTTTTGTGTCCAGAGAAAATCATTTAAAAAAACCTGAGGAGTAAGTGACCCTATACTCAGGTTTATTACAATCTTGGGTGTATTAAGCAAACATCAGCTCACCTCCTGCGTTCGTTATGGTGACGGGAACCCCCTGAACCTGGACCCCGTTGATGCTGATCGTCTGCACCGCCTGGGTCGCCGACGAGAGCTGTGACGGGTTCAACGCGATGATTCCCCCCGCCGGTGCAATTTTAGCCAGAGTGCGCTCCTTACGCCCCCCAGCCAGCGTCCTCTTGGTGCCGGCGACGGGCATCGGGGAGGAGGTGGAGGTGGTGGTGACGATGGAAGTGGTGGGAGTCGTCGTCGTGGAGACCGTATCCTGGATCTGGACAGACTGCCACTCGCCCGATGCTGTTTTGAAGAGGATCTGAGGAGAGGAACGAGTTTAGTGTTTCGTCCTTTAAGATTTAAACAGCAGCACAATGAGGCTGAAAGTTAACATTGTTCTTAATAATCAGGATTAATGCAATTTGTATGTAATTAGGATTATTTCAGGACGTATCACTGACTACTTCTTCTTCTTGCTAATGTCTAACTAAGTATTATTTTTAGTTTTTTTGTTAAATAGCATCAAATCCTTTGACTTTTTGTCCTCTTGTTTTCATTGGAAACAAGCAGTGAACACAACACTGACATATCATCACCTTTTAAGCAGTTACTAATCAACATTAAGGTTGTTCCATTGCAGGAACTTCGGGGTAATTTTACCGGGCTCAAGTACCTCCCCTGAAGGACAATCTCCTGGAACTCTTACAAGGGGCAAAAACGAGTCCCTGCCTCGGGGTAGGTACTCTGTGCACCCCGAAAAATTCCTGGGTGGGGCTTGAGGTTGACTCTTTGCTGATTGGGTATACTCAAAGCGGGATGTGACGTAAACAGACAGCGCCAAAACAAGCGCCTATAATCTGTTGCAGAATGATTATATCACCTCCAGAGGCCGGTGGGTCCTATCAGGGACCAACGGCTGAGAGGACGTTCCTGTAAAGTTCCCGCCTCCTAAATTTCACCCAGAGCTTTCTTAATGGAAACGGGACAATCATCGTTCATCTGGAGTCGTGTTTCTTGTGTTTTTTCTGCTTGTAAGTTTTTAGCTGCTAAATGCTCCACTATGTTCACCAGCTAGTCTACAGCTAACTGTGTCTGTTTGGTTGGTGTTGAGCAGGTAGAGTACCGGTGGTGTTTTACAGAGAGCCAATCAGACGTCAGGACTGAAGTCAGAGAGGTGACTCGGTGTGTGGATGAATACCTGTGTGGGTGTCGGGTCTGAAACCTGCAGGTTGGAGGGCACCGACTGTCTCTGCGGGACTTGCGGCAGTGTGGCGGAGGCGGCCTGCACCACCTTCAGGGCCTGCTGGGGGATCTGAACCATCGAAGACTCGTGTTTGGGTTGGACCAGCTGGACCTGCTGCACCATGGCTGGCTGCCCGGGACTCTGCACGATCAGCAGGTTGTTTCCTGCCTGTAAATACAGAAAAGAGATACTGTCATCTGGAGTGACGTGAACATAAATGAGAGGGGAAGCTGCTGATGTACAAGAAAGCTGTTTGGTTGGAGTTTTGGCTTCAACTAAGGATTATTTTATTAATTTTATCACCATTTTCTGACATTTTATGGACCAAAAATATAATCGATTAAGCGAGAAAATAATCAAAATATTAGTCGATGAGTTGTTTGGTCAATAAAACGTAAATCTGAACTGTTTCCTACAGTCTGAAACGCTGTCCTTAAATGTCTTTTTTTTGTCCCAAACAACAGTCAAAATCTTAAAGATATTCAGTTTACTGTCAAACAAAAAGAAACCAGAAAATATTCACATTTGAGAAGAGCTGCACCAATTAGTGGATTCATCGATCGGCTATTGGCAGATATAATCGATTAGTGTTGACAGGTCATAAGGAATTACATTGGTGAGTAGAAATAATAGAAAAGTCGTAATAAATTGTAAGATAGTTCCCGTTAACTCTCTCTACCTGGATGATGTTGTCTCCAGCTTCTATCAGGATCGTCTCCATCTGTTCCGGGGGGGGAGAGGCCGCCTGTGCAGGAGGAGGCTGAGCAGCCAGAACCACTTTCTTCTTCCTCCCTCGTCGTCCCTTTCCTGAAGCGGGAGCTGCCGCCGCCACCTCCGTAATGATCTGAGTCCCGCCCATCTCTCCTGTGGCCACGTTGATCGGCAGTGTGAGCCCCCCGGGGAGCTGAACCATGTTGGTGTGGTTTGACTTTCGTATTTTGGGCGAGGGTTTAATGGCGACTGTCTTCTGCGGCGTGATGGGAGCGGTGGCAGCCGCCGGCATCGTCATGGGGGTGGTGATGATGGCCTGGTTGGTGCCTGGTATGAGCTGGAACTGACCCCCTTGAGGCATCATCTGGATGGTCTGGGCGCCTTGGATCTGAGGCATCATCTGGTACTGGATGTTGGCAGGTGCGGCGGTGTTGGTGCGAGCCGGGCTCTGCTGGATCGTGAGCACGATGGGGCTGCCGGGGGCGGTGGAGCCCAAACCGGCGGGGAGCTGGATCACATTGCCCTTGGTTGACAGGAAGCCCAGGTTTTTGGGCGGGGCGGGGGCGATCGGAGCCGGCTTTATAGGGAGGAGCCTGCGAGGCTGCGGCTGAGCTGGAGGAGAGGTGACAGGAGCCTGAGCAGCAGGGGGGCCGATTTTACTGCAGGTTGCAGCCAGGAGGGCCAGAGGAGAGGGCTGAGTGTCCTGCAGAGAGGAACACAGACAGACCAATCAGATACAGCAGAGAACGTCTCTACCACAACCTGTCAAGGCAGATGTTCTCCCACTTTGAGCCTGGTTCTGGTTCTGAGGTTTCTTCCTGTTAAAAGGGAGTTTTTTCTTGCCACTGTCGCCAAATGTTTGCTCATGTGGGAATGTTGGGTCTCTTTAAAATTAAACCTGACGAGTATGGTTTAGACCTGCTCTATGTGTAAAGTGCCTTGAGATGACTTTGTTGTGATTTGGCGCTATACAAATAAAGATTAATTGATTGATTGAACGTGACAGTGAACACTATTTAGGATTTTTAAGTATGTTTGAAAGTGACGTGCACACTATTCCACCAGGCAAGCAATCCGCCTTTTAAATTAAGATGCACTGTTATTACAGTAATTACGGCAGCCCAATCAAATCTGAACAAGTGTCTTTCGGTTACCATAATTACTGTAGTAGCAGCACAACTAAACCCAATTGTTCTAACTTGCTCGAATTTAGCTGATTTGGTCACTTTGATCAGATGTTTGTGCTTCTACTGAGGGTCAGGAGGCTACGTAGATAAATGTTGTGTTTTTTTGTGGCTAAAATACGATCAGGAGTCTTCATGGGTCATTTCATTTAAAAAATTGACCAGATACTCTATGCTGTCTTCTGCGTTTACAGTGTTGTACGCTCTGGACACTATGCCGGCATAAATATCCCACAATTAGTTCAGGCTTTATGGTTCGCACGGGTTACCATGGTTACGCGTCTCTGACTGGCCAATAGGGTCTTCGGACGTGACGTGATAATAACGGCTCAGTGATACACACCGTAATTATCAATGACCTTACATGCTGATGAATATATGAAACATAACTGATAAGATAAATGGTCCGCAGCCAGAAATGAACTACAGTTACTAATGAATAGATTAATTTGAAACCATCTTACAGTCTCCTGCCTGGATGAGAATAACAAAACGAGGGGAGGCGGTTCTCGATTCCCATCCTCAACCGTAATGTTAATATTGAGTATGTAGAGCCTTGTATGTGATTTTCGGACAAAGCGCTGGTTCCATTAACACAATAATGACGTCATATTGATTTAATCTCCAAACCAATTTGATCCATTTCTATATTTTAGAGCTGTAAAAACACTATATACACATTCATTTTAGCTAGACTTCTCCTAATGTGACCCACAGTATACACAAATGGAAATAAAATGCACCTTTTTTTAAAGTTTGTGCAGCTAATACACATTTTTATATATGTAAAATATAGAGGTTGAGCTGTGTTTATCAAAAAAAAAAAAATCAGCATTTTTTTTCTTCCATAAGATGAATTCAACATTAATTAATGACTGATGGTGATACAGTCAAAATCACTAAACTTCGATCCCGGCTCAGAAAAGGACTCGACTGTTACTCACTTGTGTGGCAGCGTTGGAGGGCTGAAGGTATTCGCTGGGACTGACAGCAACAGTGGTGGCCATGCTGTCCTGTTGTTCTGGAAAACACACACACACACACACACACACACACACACACACACACACACACACACACACACACACACACACACACACACACACACACACACACACACACACACACACACACACACACACACACACACACACACACACACACACACAGAGAGTCAGATTCAGGCAGCATCTATTTTCAGCTGATTGTCTGTTTGAGATCATCACTGGAAATTCCTACGAAACACAAACACATCTAAAGACGGCCAGCTGTGTAATTATCATCACTACACTAATGAGGATATTAATATAACTTTCTATTTCTCAAGCAAAAAAAAAAAGCCAAACTTTTGCTGGTTTCAGTCTCTCAAATGAGCAGATTAGAAGCTTTCTTGTGTCATACATGAACTTTTTTTAGGGTTTTTAGATTATTGACTTTTTATATTTTATAGACAAAACAATAAATCGAAAGCATAATAAAGCCGATTGATCATTAGTTCAGCCGTAGTGGAGACTTTCATATAAACCTGTTTATTTATACTCTTCTAGAAAGTTTATAAAGATGCACTGTTAACGTTTACTAACATTATATTAACTACTGGGACTTAGAAAAAGTATTTAATGTGGATTTCTCACATCTAGTTTCTCACGTATAGGAGCTCATACTTATGTGTTATTTATGGTATTAATTCGGTGCATTATGCCTTTAAATCAACAGCAGACAGTATAGAGAGTTTTTTAAATGTGTTAAACATATTTTCTTAATATCAATCATTGAAAACACTTAAAAACTGATTGAAACAAGTATTTAATTATAGGTTCTATAACCTTTTTTTTTTAGTATCACTGCACACGTTTAATTTGCACTTCAGTCAATATCACCTTTCAAATTTAAGGTTAATTTTCATGTCTGAGATGTAAGTAACGAACATTAACACTCGAGGCTGGATACTGGATTTTTGCAGCTAATGCTGATACTGTATTGGCCCAATAATCTTATATATACAGAATATATACATAAACACACATCAGGCACTTATGACAAAGATATGTGATGTTTAACAGTGAACTTTACTGTATAAAATGACATCAGTGCACTGAAATGGGAAACTTCACTGGGAATTTCTTGACTTATAAATAACTATAAATTTAAAAAAAACAACCAAAAAACATCTGTACATATATATATATTAACTTACAGATATATTAATACATAACTTGAGTTAAGACAAAGGCTCAAATATACAGTAAACGCTGTCTACATAGCCTTAAAATAAATAAATATCTATATCGGACAACATATGGGCCGATATAATAGTTGGTTAAAATCTATAAAATGACTGGTTTTCTATCTCTGGTCGTAAACCTCCAGACGCTCAAACCGCGGATGTTTTCGGTTACATTAAGTACTGTTGTTGGTCTTTAAAGGTAATTCGTCAGGATTTGTTTGGCGCTCCGATAACAATAATCTACATCGAGGTAACGACTGTGCTGCTTTAAAAAAAAAGGAAGAGCAAAACATCTCATGGATCTAAAGCTAATGTACAGTAACAATAAACATCAAATAACAACTGTAGCTTATACTGGCAAACATTCAGAGGCTGTTTTTTCTTTCTTGGACTGCAGTCAAGAACATAAAGACACTATATTTATTGAGTTACGTTTACTTTCTGTTCATACAGGCAGCATAAGTACATTTAGGGCCGGCTGCCCAATGGTTCAAAGAGCGGGGTAAATCTTGAGCAACACGCTTTAAACAAAAAAAAAAGGTTAAATATGAGACTATACGTATGATTTGAGTGCAATCGAAGCTTTTTTAAAATATATATCCTACATATATAATCTGTGACCGATACATTTGCAGATTAAAAGCAGGCAGATTGTGATTTTAAAGTGGACGTAGAGCTCAGAGGTTGTTTTAAGGTTTATCTCCACATACAGTCACATCATCAGACATTCATAGAACATAGAAAACAAAGTGAAAAATGATCAGTGTGTTTGTCGTATTTTAAGGACATCGGCTGAGCACGAGGGGCTCGATCGTAACCACATGACAACCACACAGCAGACGAAGAAGCGACAAGTGTGAAGTGTACGAGCCGGCTGGAGGAGGGGAGGAAGAGGAGGAAGAGGAGGAGGAGCGGTGGGGAAAGTACCAACTCATCTGCTTTCCTCAAATCCAGTCAGCATTAAAGCAGGCTCGTTACAGTCGAGTCAGACAGAAAAGCATTTGTATAATAAAAAGAGCTTTTAAATACAGTGGACACATAAGATCAGCAGGTTTAAGAGCCCGAAGTAACGATCAGAAATGAGCCAAAACTGAAGCTCCATCACAACCAAACTCAACCCAAACAATATCTAAAATACAACCAACCAACTGCTTAATTCTTCCACCTCATCTATCAAGATCGACCTTTACACTGACTCAAAAAACTGCTTCATGTTGTGGCAGCAAACCAAACAGACAGCAGCTGGTACCTTAAAAAAAACAGCAGTCAGGAGCTCAAATGAGCGTTTAAACTTGCTGTAATGATTCCTCCTGTTCATACCGACTATTAGAAGATCCCTTCATAATGTTTACAATGTAAGTGACAAAATCCACAGTCCTCCTTCTGTGTAAACAAGGATTTAAAAGTTGATCTGAAGCTAATATGAAGCTTCAGTCGTCCAAATGAGTCAAATCAAGTCTTCTATGTTTCAACGTTACAGTGTTTTTGGTACAAAAGTCCCTCTTTTTGTTACTATTCTTCCACCACAGCTCAACAGGGAAACACAAACAGGAAACTTACAATGTAAAGTGATGATGGGTTACGGGTTAAGGGGTCAAAATCCACAGTCTGTCCACACAGTTTCATTTTAGAGAAGTAGATGTGAAGCTTTTATTCAGTCATATCAAGTGATATCTGACACATTTACAATATTTTATAGCATCAAATTCCCTCTCAGTGTTTCCCTGTTGAGCTGTGGTGGGAGTATAGTAACAAAAAGAGACTTTGACACTAAAAACACTGTAACGTTGAAACATAGAAAGACTTGATTTGACTCATTTGGACGACTGAAGCTTCACATTAGCTTCAGATCAACTTTTAAATACATATTTTTACACATAACAGTAGATTTAGTCCTCCATCACTTCCATTATAAGTACATTACGAAGGGATCTTCTAATCAGTATGAACAGGAAGAATGATTACAGCAACAAAAACACACTTTAATCTTCACTTAGGTGCCTTGCTGATGTTTTAAAACACACTTGTAAAAACTACGAAGCTTTCCTTTAAACTTTCACAGCCTCTATATCTCTCTCTAAAGCTGAGACACACATATGAACACATACTAACGTGGATGTGTTGTGGCACAGAGAGCTGCTAAGTCAGCAGATATCTTCACAACAATGAACCCTTTTACTTCTTCATTTCCTTTTTCTACACGCACGACCAGCAAATGCACATGTGTCTTAAAAAGCAACTGCGAGTAATAACACATAAAGAGAGAGAGAAGGAGGAAATAAAAGGGGGAAGAAAAGAGGGCCTTGAATTTGTGCAGATAGCATTAGCAACCAGGCTAATAACTAACCAAGGGGCTAGCGGCTAAGTTAAGCTGATTTGATCCGAGTGGAGCTTAGTTTGGGCCGGGTACCTGCACCGTGCATGTGTGCATGTTATGGAGGATTTGACTTGTTGTTTTTTTTAAAGATTTTTTTTAACACAACAAGAAGTAGCAGCTGTTTTACTCAGCTAGCAAGTCAAACTCTCTTTGATTTAAAAAAAAAAAAAGAGAGAGAGAGGAAAAAAAAGAAAAGAAGGTAGCCGTTTTCCGGAAGTGCGTTGCTTCTTTTTTTTTTTTTTTTTGCTTCACACCACAAGCCGGAGAGTCACCCGCTTAAAAAATATACTCATTTGCACCACATCGGTGTTGCAACCTCTTCCTCTTCCTCCTCTCCGCTCACAATAAATATCATGTTTTAAACGAAGCACAGAATGTAATATAAACACCAATGTTTTAATTCCTACCCACCGCTCATGACGACATTCGCTCTCCGTTGAGCCTTGAAGACCGAGCCCGCTTGGAGGAGTCCGCCCGCGCTGCTGCACCAATCCCCGGACAATGGCTGCGTGAGCGACGGCCCCTCCGATCAATCGCCTGGAGCTGTCGTTCCTGATTGAAATTCGACTCGGCCAATCGGAACGCGCCGTTTTGCTACGTCAATCGATGGATGACGGCTCAGCCAATCGGATGTCGTGGTTACTCGAGGAGGGGGCGGGTCCTCTCCGGAAAGCAGCGGAGCCGTTTCACTGACGTCCCCAACGGCCAATGTGAGTTTCGAGAGGCAGTTCGGTCAAAATGAGAATGACAACCGCGCTGATCAATGAGCTTTAAGACGTGTTTAAACCGTCCCAGGGTTCAAATAAGAGGAACAGACCGCTATGAGGCAGTGTAAAGGGGTTATAACATCAGTGGAAAGTAACTAAGTACATTTACCCAAGTGCTTACATGCTTTTCTGGGTGAAATCTGGCCCATTTTTACACTTGAGAGCTGTAAAAACACCATATACACATTTCTTTTAGCTGGATTTCCCCCCTTATGCATGGCCGTAGCTACCATTGAGGACACCGAGGTCATGTCCTCGGTATTTTTTTCTTGAAGTTTTGTTTAATTGTGAAGTGAAAATAGCCGACGAGACAATTATCCTTGCATCAACGGACCGTCATGTGACACGTACTTGAAGATTCCCCTGCCATGTCAAAACGAAAGTATCCGGCTATAGCCAGCGGTGGAGTGAAGCCTTGAAATCGCCAGAAATATGTTGTCTACATTTGTGAATTGGACTTGACCCGATTTTGCAAACTGTTCATTCATTGGATGAACCCTTTTCTCCCTTTCCCAGCAGGCCGTGCTCCATTCCACATTTTAAGAACAAACAAAGAAAATAATATATTGCAGTTATAATTTTTAAATATACAACCATGGAAGTTGTAGAATACTGAAATAGGAGTTGATTTAAGTTGCACAATTGGAAATGATAAGAAAGAACTGGACCACAAGAATGACCATGATTGAGAAATGCACAGCAAGAAAGCAGTATAAATACATTATGGATTAAACAAAACAGTAGTATAAATTGTAGTCTCATTTTTGACCTCGGTATTTGAAAAATCCTGGCTACGGCCTTGCCCTTATGTGACCCTGAATATACAAAAATGGACATAAAATGCAGAATTCTACATTTCACTTGCAGCTTTAGTTACTTTTCAGATGGAGATTTGACGCAATGGATAATATAACAAGCTTTTAAAATACAACACATTGTTAAAGGTTAAACCAGAGGACGTCTTACAAAAAGCAGTGTGTAGTCGGGCTCACATTTCAGATATCTACTGGCGTTTTTCCACTATACAGTTCTAGCACTACTAGACTCTACTCTACTCGGTTTGGTACCAGGTACGCCGTTTTCCATTACTTCATAGTACCTCCTCAACATGGGCGGGGTCGTCATAGCACGGCTGCGCAAAACTGCCATGACATCGTTTTATACACGACACAAACACGTCTGCACCTCGTCGAAGGACCACGGTGTAGTTTTGCGCATAGGAGCCATGTTTACTCGCGTGAAACTCCTTGTAACTATTGTTGCCGGTATTTAAAAAGGGCGGGGTTTGATTCTTGTGTGGGAAGTCGCGGTCTTGACTCTTCCAGTGACTCTCTGACCAATCAGCGGCCGTCAGTCTGTTGACGTCACATTTTAGTATCGGCTTGGCTCGCTTGCAACCTCGCCAGAGCAGGTACTAAAAAAGTACCAGGTACCAGGCACTATCCCTGATGAAAAAGCAAAAAAAAACGAGTAGACTCGAGTCGAGCCGAGTAGTGCTAGAACTGTATAATGGAAAAGCCCCATATGAGCTGTTTGTTTTTTCTTCTCCTCTCTCCCATTAATCATCTCACCACCTCTCACATGTATCTGCTGACCCTTTGGAGGGGCCCCACCCCTAGGTTGGGAACCACTGGACTAAACTAGCTAACTGTATATAAAGTAGTGTAAACTAGCTCCACCTCCAGCAGCTACAACAGTAACATGCAGCTCTAACACTGATGCTTCACTATTAATAATCTAATGATGTCATAATAATAATATATCAGTCAGAGGACCAAACCACTACTGTTACTGTAATACTGCATACTACATCACTCATAATACTGCAGTACTTTTACTGTAATACTGCATACTACATCGCTCATAATAATGCAGTACTTTTACTGTAATACTGCATACTACATCAAGCTCATAATACTTATGTACTGTAAGCTACTTTTATTGTTGTTGGCTGGAGTATTTATACATTGTTATACTGGTACTTATACTAAAATAAATGAGTACTTCTTCTACCAGTGGATTATACATGTATTTTAAAGCTGTGGTTATGAACCTACTTCTTTGTCTGATTCATCTTGTTTTTCTTATAAGGCACCATTTCACACCAGTCACCTGGTTCAAGTATGTATGGTATGCAAGCTGTTGTCTATTGAGATCTATTGTACTCAATACAATCTGCTACAACAGGCTGTGGCAGTTTATCTTGACCTATAGTATTTGGCAGTGGTCAAAGAACTATTCGAAGCATTTACTTTAAGTCCCTCTCCACTCAAAAATGTCTTTGTCTTCTTGTTCCTACAGTTGAATGTTTGGACGTCACTGTGCAGATTTTGACACTAGAAAAATGCTGAAAGAAGACTTTTTTTTTTCCTGTGTTCATTAAAATTCTGAACGAGCAGGATTTGTGACATTGTGACTTATTCTTGGTTCAATATTTAAATTACTCCATAAAACACAAAAGTCCTGCATTCAAAAATAATTTGAATGAACGTGCAGAAGCATTATCAGAAAAATGTAGAGAAGGTGAAAGCACTCATTATAGATAACGGCACATGTTAGTGTTTTAATTTCATTGGTGCTGGGACTGAAATTATGATTTTTTTTCTTATTTTGATGAAATATAATGAAATATGGGGAATTGAAACAGATCTATTATAGATTATTAGAGATGAATTGTTGAGTGTTGGACACTCCTCTTTTAACAAACAGCTGATTGAGGCAGTACTGGTGTCAGCTGGTATATAAGAGCTCTTAGCTGTCATGAAGTGTCTTTTCTTTGGTTTTGTAGCCACACAGTTGATCACTGAGTTACAGTCTTTTATTAATATTAACCCCTGTATACGTCGTCCGGTAAGAATCGTTTGTAAAAGGACATAAAATGCTAAAAATCAAGAAATCAGTGGACTGAGTGATGTCTGAATCACCTTTAAAACAACAATAAGGGAGCAAATATGTGGATTAAAAATGACCCTTTCAGTTGGTTCATTGTTATTGATGTACAGTATTGGGGAATTACTAGTTTTAAAAATCTACATGAACTTATTAATACATTTTCAAATGAGAGATAAATGTTGCTTTATAAGAAATGATCTCCCTTATAAATCATGTCAGTATCCATGAAAAACAGCTGGACTTAGATGTTGGTGCTTAATAGGAACATTTACCCTAACAGCTAACCAGCTTGGTTAGAAAATAAGGAAAGTCATCAAATGCAATGTTACATTACTTTGATTAAGTAATTGAAATAGTTACATTACTTATTACATTTTAAATAGGCTAACTAGTAATCTGTTACCTATTACATTTCCAAAGTAACCTTCCCAACCCTGCTGATGTGAACTTTTCAGGACCAGGACTACAAGATTCAAAATTACAAGATACTGGATCATGATTTCCTATTAATCAAATTATGTAGACCCAAATCATATGGAGTAAAACTGAGGCTTTTGGTGCCTGCTTTGCCTGGTTGGTAGTCCAGCATCTGGACACTCGTCTCTTGTATCTGAGCACTGACTCAGGAGGACTCTTTACGGTTTGGTGTCGGTTACCAAAATGAGAAAAGCTGAAATGATCCTGGCTGTGCCACTGAGGGGCCTTCGAGCCCGTGGAGAAAATGTTCCAGTCGTGGCTGTCAGTCCCATCTGTCGTCAACATCCGCTGACTTGGCCTCCAGCGCTGCGAGCTAAAGATGAGCTGTCCCTCTTTCTCATTGGATGGCTCCCCGTGACTCTATTCACATCCACAATGCATGCGGCTCTTTTCATATAGGCTTTTCCCAAAGAGTGCACTTGACCTTATTCACATCCTGTCGTCTCTGTGTCTCCCTTGCATCGCTTGCTGCATGGATAAAAGTGCTTATAGAAACCAGAGTCCTGCTTTTAGCTCCAGCACTTTCTCCCTCTTCACCTAAAGTGTGCTGCAGTTGGCGGTGGAGGACGCAGATACTGTCTATCACCTTCTCCCCCGAGCACCTCTGTGGAGAGCCTCAGAGAGAGAAAGAGCTGCATAATTTAACTGAGATATCTCACTTCTACCTTTTTTCTTTTCACTTAACAGGCTTTATGAGTGAGTCAAAGCGTTAAGCTGGAGAGTTTTCAGCCTCAAACATTTCAAAGGGGAAAGCAGCTGACATTAAAAAATTAAAACACACTTTCCATGCAGAGAGGAACTGTTACAGTGTTAATGCACAGAAATGGACTCCATCGCTGCATTCATCATGTGCTGCAGGAAAGGTCGCACCCATACTGTGCTTAATAACATGATTTAACACACTTCAATTACAACAATTGTCGATGTTTAGGCTGGTAGTCATGGCAACGTAGTAGAAGAGTTTTCTACTGTAGGACTCAGAGGTCATGTCTTTTAGTTCTTTTCACTTTTCTTTGATTGAATTACATATATCTTTGTCATATATTTTGTATGTATTAATTTGCATCTTATGAAGCACTTTGTTACCCTGGTTTTTAAAGGGTTTTTTTTATCTTGTCTTATCTCATCTTATCTTGTCTTATCTTATCTAGGAGGGAATTTGGGGGCTTGGGGAACCCAGGGTGAATTTAAATTCAACATTGGTATATATTTTAGAGGCTGATTCCAGCATATTTTTAACCTGCTTTCACATCAATAACTAAATAAAGGCAGCATGCAGAGTCCAGTGAAAACCACGACTCTCCACATTTGTTAATGTTGAATTGTTCAGTTAAACGTTTGGAATAAATCTTCCTTTATGGGTTTGAGGAAATTTTCCCACTTCTTTGGCACAAATGTATTACTATTTTAATATATCATTCAAATTGGATAATTTTAAGAATTAATTAATTTAATACATTTTCACAAAGCTTTGAAAATTGAACTTTAATATTTATTCACGGCCTTGAAAAGAGCAGCTTGACTGAAACATTCTCAACACAAGGTCTCTCTCTACTTTTTTGAGGCTCTCAGTCATATCCTCTGGCCTTCCTTTGCAGGTGAAGTCTGATCGGTTGTCATGGAGATGGCAGTTATCGTGTGTTGTAAGGTCTATAATGCGGCTTTGGGAAAAGAAAGAAAAAAAACAAGTAAGTTGGTCCTTGTGTTGAGAATTTATTTGGCAAGTTAAACCTGCATTGCCGTCTGGTACTGAGCAGGTAGTGTTCAATGGCTTTTTACAGCTTTTCTCTGAAAACAGCTGCCTGCTGCGGCCCAAAAACAACTCTATGAGAGCGCTGAGAGCGAACCCAAACAGTAAAGTTGCAGCTGGAAGGGCTAAACAATGAGCTGAAACTCACTATAAAGCTCCATGAAGCCGATGGGATGTTTGTACAGCCTCCAAAATGACCATAAAGTTTAATCCACACCTCTCTAAAACAGCTTTGTTGAACTTGTCAGCAAACAGTTACTTTTTTTTTTACAACATTATCATTCATTTAGAGTCGTGTTGCTGTCCACCTGCTGAATGTAAGTCCAATATTCACTTTCTTTTAGCTCTGTTTTTGCTCTCTACTAACTCCTGAGGGAAATATCTAAATGCTCCATTATGTTCACCAGCTTGTCTACAGCTAACTGTGTCAGGTAGCCAATGAAAGTTACATATATGTAAATAAGGTTCCCAGAGCTGAGCTAAACCATTTTAAAGTGCATGACTTCATCCCAATCTCTTTGGGCCGAGCAGGAATGGCAGGAATATTTTTGCTGGACAGTTTTTCCGCGACATTTTAGGGGTTTTGAAGGACTTTATAAAACTGATATATTATCACCTTTTAAGTTGATATGTTGAACTTGTAAGCAAACAGTTGCCTATATTTCCACATCCAGCAGTTACTAATCAATGTTATCATTCATTTGGAGTCGTGTTTCTGTCCACCTGCTGAATGTAAGTCCAATATTCACTCTTTTAGCTCTGTTTTTGCTCTCTACTAACTCCTGAGGGAAATATCAGGCTCTTTAGCTGCTAAATGCTCCACTATGTTCACCAGCTAGTCTATAGCTAACTGTGTCTGTTTGCTGTTTGGTGCTGAGCAGGTAGTGTGCAGTGGGCTTTTTACTGCTTTTTCTCTAAAAACAACACTATGAGAGCACTGAGAGTGAACCAAAGCAGTAAAGTTGCAGTCAGACGGCTAAACAATGAGATGAAACTCACTATAACGCTCTGTAAAGCCGAAGGGAGCTGAAGAGTCACTGATAATTCTCTGTAGGTTCATCACTACGAGACACAAACACATTACTCATAGTGGCGGCTGTGGCTCAGGAAGTAGAACAGGTCATCCACCAATCGGAGGATTGGCGGTTCGATACCTGGCTCCTGTAGTCCACATGTCGATGTGTCCTTAGGCAAGATACTTAACCCCAAGTTGCTCCCAATAGCTGCTCCAATGGTGTATGAATGGGTGAATGTGACATGTAGAATAAAAGTGCTTTGAAAAATATAAGTTATAGCAATTTGGAGATGAATTTAAATCTGGTGAAGTTTCACATAAAAAATAGATTTCTTTTCTAACAACTGCAACATCAACGGTATCACTTAAATATCCAACATTTTCAAAAATGATGCCACACACACACCAATGTTTATTTTCTTCTCTCTTTTGTTTTTTTCTTCTTTTTTTTACTGAAAACGCTGAGCTAGTAGCCAGCTTCAGCTTCAGGGTACTGAGAAATAGAATGAGCAAAATACACCTGGGCATTTCAACAAATAAACACAGGTAGACAGGTAGAGATCGAGATCGGTCACGGCAGATATACACACTTGTGAGGCAGGGCATGATGAAGGATCAAATATTGTAGTTGATGAAAGTAACTCAACAGTAGTTTTCTCTCTTATAGTATGAATCAAACCTTTTTCCTTTCAATGCCAACATATTAATCACAGATAGAAGATGAATGAGTGCCACAGAAATACCTTTTTTCCACATTAAAGAGGAGTAACGTTTCCCTTTTTCAGTTGCTTTCTTTCCATTTCAATATGTTTAAAAAAAAATCATCTGTACATTTCTGAGGATGTTTTTTTCTTTGGTGTATTTTTCCTACTTTTTGTGAATATCTGTCCAAATGTAAACGACTATATGTAATGAAATCCTTCATAAAAGAGGAATAAATGCCAAACAGTGGCCTTATTATAAACCAGAATATAATGCAGATCCAGGACATGTTGTGCTTTGAGTACGAAGCAGCTGAGATCAATGTCACATCCTTCCTGCTAGATTCATATATCGTAGCTCGGTGATTGAAAACAGGAGTCGAGTGGCGTTTTTGGGAAATGTAGGAAAAATGACTGTCAAAGGGAATGCATAGGACACTTAAAACAGAAACAGGAGGATTTGTTTTACGAATTGAGTTTGAAATGTGAACAGTCAATTTTATAACAGCAAGCAAAAATATTCAGTTTGATCCATGTGGACACAACAATGACCAAGACTTATTATTGTTCCCACTAAAAAAAAGGTCAGATCCTTTGAAGTGCTTCTCTGTTAAATATTTAAAAGCATAAAAACCATCATGTTAGAGGAGTGACCAGAAAATTACATAACGTGACGCTAATTCTTCTTTAAATCTGGGGCTTAAACTGCAGACTGCCTGTAAAACTGGTAGGCAAGTGTGTGAATGAGATTGTACCATGGATGTATTAAGTAGAACTGGATACTGTGTTCAGAGATGGCATCTAATCATTCCTATTCAAAGTTGTTCAGTGGCGTATGAAGCCAAAAAATGTCTGCCATGTTTCTACAGGCTTCCTCATGCTCCCATGTTTTGGGCCTCATAGAGTATGTGGCTCTTTTTAAGACTTTAAAATGTTATTGGATCGAAAGAATCAAAATTTGATAATAAAGCGAGTCATTTAATGGGATTTGTGACACAGAAAAATAAGTGTGCTTTTTTAGAGCCACTATTTTTCCGATGATTGTGGGAAAAATACATGGATGTAGAATCAGAGCTGTATTTTCCCCAGTGGTCACTTGCGGTATTGCAGCAAAAAAATCCCCCTGCAGCTCAAAAAGCTTTTCCCCCATAGACCACCATTGTAAAAGAGATGTCTGTAAAACGGTTGATAGGACACCTCGAACTGCAGACAAGATCAATTATGACTCTTTCTATTATACTTTTTTTTTTTAAATCCATGCAGGTTTTATATCTGTAAAACTTTCCATGAGCCGAGAAGAGCTATTTAAAAATCTGTGACAGTGTAAAGTCTGTGGGCCGAGTGGGATTTTGAGGGCAGGGCCAGCAGGGGAAACTTGACTGTGCATATTCAGTGAGCTGCATAATCTGGGAGCAAACCTGGAAGCATATTTGTTGGGCACAATTTTCAGTACTATATCCAGCTCTTATAATACATTCATGGAAAATGATTTTTGGACCAGTGTGTGTCATGTGACGAACCAGGAAGTTGTAATGTAGCAGTTTGGCTTCATAGCCCAGCACTGTTCTCGGGGGCTTGGATTGTACAAGTCGTGATAGGTCAATTAATAGAAATAACTATTAAATCCACATTTTTAATCAGCTTGACCTAAATGAGATTACCTGATAAAAAAAGCTTCTATACACTCACCAAGCAATTTATTACGAACACCTGTGCAAGCTAATGCCATCCAATATAACAGCTCTGCAATAAAATCTACTTTTTACGAAGCTTATACATTTTCAGTTCTTGTTAACATTGAAAAGTGATCATTCTACTTTATGTTTATTATTGTTGTCCACTCCATTAACATACATGAGGGGGGCAAAATATTAGGAACCATTTTCAATATAATGCACCTGACACCCCACCATGACCTCAATAATAAACATAAAGCTGAATTATCACCTTTCTAACAATGTCACTAAAACCTAAAACATGTAAATTCTTAAAAGCTGAATTTATAGCAAAGCTGTTGTATTGGATTATATTACATTGGACAGTTGTTCCTAATAAAGTGCTTGATGAGTGTATTTCTTCAATCAACATGACAAACTTTAAGTTAGTCCCCTCTAATAGAAAATCAGCTGTCATGAATATAATATCAGACTGAATTATTGAAGTGAGACTAAATTAAAACAGCCACTTTGATTCAGTTTTTGATTTACCTTTCAGCTAATGAAAAGTTTTTAGTAAGGCCCAAATAATGAGTCACGATACAAATGGATCGATCAGCAGTTAAGACACCATCAATACATTCAAACGTTGGGGTGCTCATGCTCCAGAAACACTTCTATCATAAGAATTAAATATTGATTTAAATGTTTTAATCAAATTTCACGTCAGTTGTGTAATTTTCATTAGTATTAGCACTGTACCTAACTTAACAGTGGATTATTGTTCTTCTCAGGCAGATGAACCAAACAGTCTGTAGGTTAGTGGATGTTTTATGACGTAAATTTCACCTGACCTTGCGTTTATCAGTCCTCCAACATGGCGGCTTCTGTTTTTTAACCACTTGTACCTCGACTGTCCAAAAGCTCGATGGTGGGACCTCTGTTGCCCTTCCTCTCTGTGTGTATATCTATCCTGAGGGCGTCTTTTAATCCAAAAACCTAATTTTGACAGAATGGAAACAAAGAAACGGCAGCAAAAACGACAGTTGTACAAATCGACCAGTGCATTGTGTTTTTTAAAAGTCCAGTTCGTCAGGGTCACGAAATTTTGCAAAGCGAAGTTCATAATTCGGGCTCTCCTTTTTGTTTCTGCTGATGTGTTTGCAGGTGAGAACATCTCTGCAGTTCCTCTTCAGATGAGGCTGAGTCCTCTGCATTGACAGTTTTCCCACCGTCCGCCTGCAAACACTTTCCCTCCTTTCATGAGTCCAAATCAACAGAGAGGTGGGTCCATCCCAGTCCAACTGGACACAGAGATTTCCAGGGGCTCTGACTGGCTGATGCTGGAAGACTGGCAGACCAGTAGAGATCAGTCCTCCATACAGAAACCTGGAGACACAGTTTGGAGTCCAGTTAGAGTTCACCTTTTCAGTGTCTGAACTAAGACTGGGTATCGGTACTCGATACCTTTAAAGTATTGAAATAAATCGATGCCAAGTAGCATCGAAACATCTCCCATCAAATGGTACCAAATGGTAATCGGTCCTTTTTGCACCCAGAGCTAGAAAACTTGACTATATGTATGGACTTGCTCACAGCCAATCAACGCAAGCATTCTTCAATTTAACATGACATGTGATTGGCCCACTGCCACAGCAGCTACAACCCGTTTGTGGTGGTGAAGTCGTGGTGAATTTGAGTTAGCGCACTTAGCAGATCAGCAGCCAAGATGCCACCTAAACGCTCTAAAGTGTGTCTACACTACACGCCTGTTACACAGGATAAAAGCAAGTGCACAAAATGTGTAATGGTACTTGGATTGGTACTGGAATCGTAAATTTTAAATGATACCCAGCCCTTGATGCATCTGAAGAGTAGCACAAAGAACACCTTGACTTCAACAAATAATGTGCTTAAAAGACGTTTAGAGGTGCTGGTTGGTGTATTTTTACACCTTCAGGTAGAGCATTGGTAGCTATTTCGATTCTTGACACTAGGCTGAGTTAACTGGCTGCTGGGTGTTCCTTCATGAATGGTGTTGATCTTATCATCTAACTCTCCGCAAGAAGATGAATATGCATATCTTTACCTAAATGTCGAACTACACCTTCAAACAATTGGGCAAAGAGACCGCTGCTGTTAAAAGCTGACAAAAGAGTCATCAAAGTTTGGTAGGATCCATTTTTCTTTACGTTTTTATAAGGTAGTGAAAGATTCCTTTAAATTAGTTGAAATAAGCAGAATCAGTTCTGAGTGTGCAGGAAAATTACATTAAACCCTAAAAATCAACACAAAATTCACCATCATGAATAAATGAATCCCTTTTGACAGGTCTTAACAGCTCCACATGCTAAGTAGGCAGATGAAAAAACTAACTCACTTGAGCTGAAAAGATCTCTGCTGCTACGTCTGCGACTCGGTCGCTTGCGCTGCTCCCACCACCCTCCGGATGCTCTTGATTGACAGGTACATCTCCTCCTCGGGGTCGTAGTAATAAAACTTACTCAGATAGGAGATCAGCGGTCTGGAGAGAGATGAGGGCAAACACGGCACGGAGAAATGAACAACATGAGAACCATGAATGTCTGTACCACATTTTGTGACAATTTATCTAATAAATGTGGAGATATTACATTGGATAAATGAGATGTTCAACCTGTTGGTGGCGCTAGATAAAAGGTCAGGGGATCAACAAAGTCATTATGATTCATCCTCTCTACACGCAACAGTTGTGCAGATATTTCATTACTCCTCTCCCTGGTATCACATGTCAGCAGGTGAATATTTAAACGATCTGACTGAGTACCTGGGCAGTGGAAGCTCCTGGATGTGGTCAATGCGGACTATTTGTCGGATGCAGAAGCGACAGAGGTGCTGCAGCGACTTCACATTGCTGAAGCGAGATACAGGATACAGCAGCTGAACCGGGGTGGGAGGAAGCCCTGAAAACACACACACAACATAATATTATCTCCAGTTAACAGATAATAATAAAATATTCCCATTAAAAGACCAAAACCTACAATGCATTAGTCGTCTCTCAATACTTCATGACTCTCAGCCCCAAGCACATTGGAGCACATTGGATCCTACTGAAGATGAACCAATGGGTTTGGGGCTGTGTGAGGTTTATATAAGGACTAGTCCCTCTTTGTGGGACAATACTTCCACCACAGCTCAACATGGAAACACAAAGAGGGAATTTGATGCTAAAAAGACTGTAAATGTGTCAGATATCCACTTGATATGACTAACTCAGACTGCTGAAGCTGAATATAAGCTTCACATCTACTTTTAAATGACAGCGTGGACACACTGTTGATTTTGTCCTCCATCACTTTACTTTGAAAGCACATTTGAAGATCTTTTAATAGTCAGTATGAACAGGAGGAATGGTTACAGAGAGGAAAACCTGTTCATATGGACACCTGAAAAACTGTGAACCTGCCCTTTAAGATGCCCTCAGTCATTCATTAATCTACCATGATTTCTAATAGCATCGTAATCCTTTGGCCATTAGTAATCTGACTAATGTTTTAGTTAATTTAACAAAGATTACAATCTGGATGAAATTAAGACTAAATTATCTTGAGTGCAGTTTTATATCTTATCTTCACTCATGTACAATATGTATGTTGGCATGTGGTCAGCTTGCATGTGTGTGTGTATCCTTATTACATGCCTGAGGTGTTCAATGACCAGCATATGGATGCATATATTTCTGTAGGCATTTTTGTATGCATTTGTGTGTTTTTGTGTGTGTGTGTGACTTTGCTGTAAGCACGTATTATGTTTGCATATTTGCACATAACATATTACACAATACATGCATTAAATAATACAGCATAATGTGATATATGCATGGAACTGTGTGTGTGTGGCTGTTGTTTTAATACAGACTTGGAAAAATTGTAAAGCTATCCTTTATAGACAAAATACACATATGCTATCGATGCATTCTCACAATCATAAATCATTCAGTTTGAATGCAGACCTACAGGCTCTCATATATACTGGTCCTCTCCTCCGTCTCAGGCACTTCTCACTAAGTGGCAGCTCACATCCATTTTTGATCGGCTCTGGCTGCGTGCAGATATATGACCTATATTTTACCTGGAACTCTGGAGCGGAGGAAGTAGAGGAATTTGCCGTTCTTCGAATGCATGATGGCTCGCTCAATAAACTCCACCACTGAATGGCAGCGGTCCTCAAACTTCGGGTGACACCATAAGCTGAACGTCCCTGGAGGTGGAGAGAAACATTTTTACACATGTAGCGTTTCATCATCTATAAATCATTCCCACATGAATCTTTAAACTTTTATGTAATTACAATAAACATGAATATCTGGCACAAGTTACTTGTCTCCTGCAGCGTTTACACCTGCTGTTTCAGCTCTGCTCTTACATATATGACCTGATTAATTCTGATTGGCTGGGTAATGAAAGCAGATCTACCTGGACAATGCTAAAGGGATGGTGTGCAAACGTACACCAAAAAAGGAACTACTGATTAGTTATTTACACCATCCTGTTAAAACATCAAGTCCTGACTTTTACTTCCTGGAAAATTCTTACTTCTGGGAGAACAATGCATTTTTAATGATGACCTTGTGCTGCAATAAAACTTACACCAGTGAAACCTTTGATTTCAGATTACACTTTGGCTTTTGTACAGACAAAAAAGACATAATGTGTTAATTAGTGAGCTTTAGAAGTGCTCTTAGATCGATATCCTTGGAACAACCCAGGCCAGCAGTTTCCCCATTTCCAGTCTTTGTGCTAAGCTAAGCTAAGTCTCTTCTGAAGCAGTACTAATGCACAGCAAGGCTTTGGGCTAAATGGTAAATAACAATGCTAACATGCTGATGATGATGATATACAGTGTTTACCATTTTAGTTTAGTGTGCTATCATGATAATACTTGCTAATTAGCACTAAACACAAATTTGGATATCTACTCAAACCAAACTACTGAACAAATTAAGATTCAACAAAATGACGGTACTAGATGCAAAGTCAGAGAATCACCAAATCTATAACAATTCGTCATGTGAGGAACATGAATGTTAAACTTTCATGGCAATTCATTCAATAGTTGTTCATTTCAATCTGAACCAAGGTGGTGAACCGACCAACAGATATAACCATCACACTTTCCAACACAAAGTTACGAATTGTTGAACCAGGATTAAAACATTTCAGGACTGAGGCAAGTAAAAATCAGGCAATTAAAATAATGCAAAAAAAATGCAGGTAAGACATGTTGGAAATAAAAATGGTGTGCTAGATTGAATAAAAGGGTTTTGGTTTTTTTTTGGTTTTTTAAAGATATGTTTTGAGAAGTGATTTAAAAGATGTCAGATTCTCAAGCAGAGACTTCCAGAGCTGAGGGTCCCTTAGTGACAAATACCTGGTCTTGAGCCATGTGCTCAGTCAAATCTTAAAATAAAATTCTAAAATTTGAACAGTGAAGAGAGGCTAAAACAGGGCTGATGTGATCTTGTCTCCTAATATTTTCATAACAGCTGCGTTTTGTACCAGCTGCAGGTATGAGATCATTGTTTGGCTTAACCCTGAATGTAATAAATTATAGTAAACAAGCCAAGATGAAATAAAAGCATCAGTGTCAATGACCTTCTCGATATCAGGCCGGGAGAGAAAATATCAAATTTTTGAGATGCTCCTTAACTGATGAAAACATGAACATTAAACAGGGTTTGTAATTTGTTTTTCAAATGAAAGGTTTCTGGCTGCAGGATTGATCCAAGATGTTCCTGTAAAATAGGGATGGACTTCTGGGGGACTGAAGAGAATTATTTCTGATTTGTTTTCAATTAGGCGGAAATGTTTTGGCATCCAGTATTTTATTTCTGCCAGACAAGATAAAAGATTATGAAAACTACCTTCTTCACTGATTTTTAATGGGGATATAAATGTGTGTATCATCTGCATACAAATTATACTACATTTGTGTTTTTGATTTGTATGATGATACCAGTACCAATCTAAGTACCCTTAAAATTGGTACAATAAGGATTGATTGCAGGTATCATTTGACGGGAGGCATTTCAATACTACTTGGTATCAATTTATTTCGGCCAAAAGAAATTGAGTACCGATACCAAGCCCTAGTGGCAGCATATACAGAACAACAAGGGGCCGAGGATAGAGCCTTGACGAACACCACAGGTCAGACAGGCCACAGAAAAGGAGGTATTACCCATCACTACTGAGAAAGTTCTGTTTGATAAATAAGATTTAAACCAATCTAAAGGAGTTTCCCTGATACCAACCCACTTTTAGAGCGATCCACAGCATCAAATGCAGAGCTCAAAGCAAGAAGAATTAAAATCGGACAATCACCAGCATCATCTCTTAGTATGTGTTATTTGCATCATCTATAGTCTACGCTTTAAATAATTTTGTTTCCTTTACTTTATTTATTCTTTATTAAATATTTATCTAGGACTCTTTCTGCCCTCGATTCATGTCAGGCCACTATGCGTTCATGCAAACGTGATGTGAACGTGTTGTGTCACTCAGGGCTGCACGTCTGAATAATGAATGTGTTTTCTAGGCATGACTCTATAGCTTCAAAATGTTGACTCATTAATGGAGAGCCCCGTGTGTGTGTGTACATCTGTGTGTGCATATGTATCTTTCATGAGTCAACTTGTTATGTTTGTCACACATGTGGGGCGTTGGCAAATGTGCATGTGTTGTTATGCGAGTTAGTCATGCTTCAGTATTGTTCTGAGACTTTACCGAATCTCTGCACAGATGTGTTTTTGTTTATTCACTGCTCTTCATTCCACTTTCCCACTTAAAAGCCAAAGGTTAGTATGTCATAGTTTGTATTGGACAAATAATGTAATGTTTTGTCCTTAAATTTGGCAGATGGCTCTAAATACTGTATTACCCATGAGCCTCTGATGCTGTTGCTATGGAGAACAAGCCAGTGTGGTTTAGCGTAGCAAATTCATATTTGCTAAATTCACCGACAAATGACCCAAAATTAAAAAGTTAATGATTTAATCTGCAGTTTTTCTTGCTAAATTATCAATCTCAGCTGACATTTTGGAGAGTTGGGAAACAACGTAGACACATCACAGGTCAATCACAAAGGTTTTCACTCAAATTCACACCTGTGAGCAATTTAGAGTCCCCAATTAACCTAACCTACATGTTTTTGGTATGTTGGAGGAAACTGGAGTACCTGGAGAGAGCCCACACAGGCACGGGGAGAACATGTAAACTCCATACAGAAGGGTTCGAACCCAGAACCCTCCGGCTGCCCCTATTTTCTAACTTAGTTGTTCATATTTTGGATTGATGATTTAACTAGGAGAGTTTTCGTAGACTTTCATATTGAGTGTGTGTCTCACCGCGGTAGTGCTCCATGCGTGTGTGGTGTGTCACTCCCTGTGATCTGAAGCTGAGGCTCAGGATGTATCGGGGGTCTGAGCTGTCTCGAACCAGAAAAGATCCGTCCGGTTTCCCCTTCAGCTTCATCTCTGCATCCTCCCAGTTCATTGGCCCCCAGTACCAGCCGCACTGCAGGCAGAGAGACAAATAACACACTTAAAAACCCCCACAAGAGCCACTTCTGTTGTCTGATATCTTTGTCCTACTGAAAAAACATTACAATTGTACCCAGCAGCTAACAAGCTCCTGAGAGGATGAGCTGCACAGGTGAAGGACCTACACCTGGCAAAACTCTAAATAAAAACTGCAATTTGATGTTGCCACCTTCACATTAAATCCCAATTCCTTGCAGTCGGTCTTACCTTCTCCAGTTCTCTTAGACTGGCGGTGAAGTTACTGGCTTCAGACCGCCGCAGAGCACACAGCATGGGGGGCGGAGCCTGTCTCACAGTGGGTGGAGCATTAGCCGGCGATGGGTTTGAATGTGGAAGGGCTCGAAGGAAAGCATCTAAATCAGGGAGAGTATCAGGAGAGAAAGTTAGAACATCAATATGTCACTTTCTTATATATATATATATAATGCCCTGTAAGAGCACAGAGGAGATGATCCCATCAGCCCCCACTAACACGTCTTACCATTGAGGCTGAGACTGTGCTGCATGGTGGCGTGGGAAGGAAGAGGAGGAGGGGGGAGAGGCAGGGGGAGGGACTGCAGGGAGGCTCCCATAACACTCACTAGGAAAGGCCCAGGCTGAGGCCCGGCTATGTCATCTGGAAGAAGGACAGGAGAGAGGAAGGGAGGAAGGGAACAAGGGTGTACAGGGGTAAGGGTTAAAAAGAAGGAGGGAGAGTGGGAGAGGAAAAAAGAAAGTGCCAAAAAAGTAAGGAAAGAGGAAAAGGAAGATAGAAGGAAGGATAGAGGATTTCTCAACACTATCGGACAGAAAGCGTCTGTCTACCACATTAAAGTCTGTTTAAAGCAACAATTAAGTGTTATTAACCACCCAGTTAAATTTGACTGATTAAAACAATTACCAAATATATGAAATTAGGTATCAAAATCAAAAAACAAGCTGAAGGCACTGAACCTTATATCGATATAGAGTCTGAATATCATAACATCGTGATATGACATAAATGTTTTTCTTGGTTTTTAAGGCTGAATTACAGTAAGTTTCTCAACTTAACAATATTTGCCTTTACCCACACAGTTATTACATCCACATTACTGAAGATTGTTTATCAAAAATCTCATTGGGTAAATATTTTGTGAAGACACAAATAGTCATCCCCTCCCCACAATATTGCTGCAATATTGATATTGATGTATTAGGTCAAAAATATTGTGATATTCAACTTGTCCACATCACCCAGCCCTACTGTCCACATATGTATACATCATCTGAATGGCATCACTGCTTCGGGTCAGAACTATTACAGCTGCTAAACAGCATCTGTCACTCAAATGTATCTATAGGTTGTTTATGGGCGACTAACACTTTTCTCTTAAGGGGCAGTCTCTTTAAAAAAAAAAAAAAAACCTCAGTGAGCTACATCGTTGGACATTTTGATGACATAGTCCTTTTTTACCATGAACACACAGTTTATTTTAACCCAAACGCACACACACACACACACACACACACACACACGCACACACACACACACACACACACACACACACACACACACACACACTCTCACACAAACACACACAATCTTGCTGCAAGAAATACTCAATACAGCACCAAATGTAGATTAATCCGCTTCTGAAAATAGTCCCCAACAGACACACTATATCCTCCTCCTCTGTCTTTGTTTATTAAATACTACAGTGTCCAACTGTATATGTTTTTTTAACAGTTTTTAAAGATTTACATCTTCAGTTTATTATGTTTAAAATAAGGGTTGAGACATTCTTGGTTTTGGTCTTTTGCGTGATGTACAAACACGGACACAGTGCTGCATATGTGGGTCAGAAAATAACAGCAGCTTGGAGCAAAAAAAACAACAACTTATCTTAAAGGTCAGCGAATGCTCATGAAATATATAAAATGCCCTCATACTTAGGAGTATAACTATTTTTTTTAAATTTCACATCATTTACAGTTTATTTCTTGTGATATGTTCATGCATCAGTGAGTGCAAGCTGCCCTATATTGGAGATCTCTGATTGGGTGTTTTGGTGACAAATAAGTCAACTGACAGAACAATTTTCCCCATATGTTGCTTTAGTGTTATTAATCTTTCATCCTAGGTCACCTTTATAATAATCTGTGGGTTTAAATTTGCTCTGTGAAGCTCCTTGAATAGTCCTATACAAATAAAATGATTATCATTACTACTAAATATGTCCATAAAAATAAAAAAGTTGTTTGTTTTCCTCCGGTACAGATTGTTTTCCTGCATGGAGACTTAAGAACTGTTTTCCTTTTGGCATCGATTGAGATTTTTAAATTAAATCTGTAGTTTGCAGCTGACCTTTCAAAGCTCCCCCAATCAGATTAGAGCAGATTACAAAACCTCGTCTTGTGTCAGAGTTTCCAGAGATGTATGACACAAACAAAACCGATAAGCAAAGAATTTGACTGAGACAGAAATATTACAGGAAACTGCCAGAGCGTCCTTTTTCATCTGAACTCGAAAAGGTTACAGTAAAGCTCCCAGCGACTGACTGAAGACTAGATTTTTAGAAAGAAAAACAGTTTGGCTTAAATTTACACTTGGCGATTCATTTTCTGTCGCTCAATTATTCGACTAATCGTTGCAGCTTTAGTAGAGATGCATCCTAAAGCCCAGCATCTAAAGTATTTGTATATATATACTGTATGTACAGATTAAAACGTAAAGTCAGATTTAGGGGAGGTTAATATACTCAGACATGGAGAAATTGGATACAGTTACTCCAGAGAGAAGCTTTCTGCATATAGATTTTCTTGAATTGCACCTTTAGATGAAGATTTTTCATTGACATGTTTTTGTTAAGCTTGATGGAGAAACTATGAGTTGACTTTTTTATGTACTAAAGTGCTTCTATTGTGAATTTCCATTGGTCCTATGGATGTTTGTTACAGATGTTTCTTGTTAACAAATCAGTCTAACAAGTAGGCTGAGCAGAGGAAAGGCTCGGCATTAATAGAAGGAGAAGAAGAAGAAGAGGAAAGTTGGGCGCCTATCCTCATTGGAAAACCAGAAGATAAGAGTTTAAAGTCGAAGAGAAACACAGGAAGGAGAGAAAAGTACCTAACAGACTGAGACTTCGACGTGGAGGCGGGGGAGGCGTGGGAGGGTGTGGCGTGTTCGCCCCTCGCCGTGAAATATCCACGTCCATCAGAGAAACAGTCTCACCTGAAGCCAGAAGAGAAAAGAGACAAATGAAGAAAGAAAGAAAGAAAGAAAGAAAGAAAGAAAGAAAGAAAGAAAGAAAGAAAGAAAGAAAGAAAGAAAGAAAGAAAGAAAGGAAGAGAGATGGTTTGTGCATTGTTTTGTCTGTGCTGCAGAGTGCCATTAAAGCTGCACCAGGCAGGCAGGATGTTTATGGGAAATTACACCCAGCTAATCAGCCTAAATCACTGCAATAAAAGAAGGAACATCCCATCCACCGCTAATAGAGATGTTGCAGACTCATTGTTTACCAAAGTGAAATTCTGCAGTTTGGGGGTCGGAAAGAGCCGAATCCCCCCCCCCCCCCCCCCCCCAACCATCTCCTTAACAGCAGAGGAGAAAGGAGACTGCTGGACTCAGACCCAGACCCAGACCCAGATTAGATCTAGTCCTCGTTATCATCTCTTTAGCTTTTCCTCTTTGGTTGTGAAGCATCACACACATGAAGGACTTTTTGGGTTTCAAACATTTCAAACACTCTCTCTCTCTCTATGAAAATGTTTGCCTGGTGTAGCTTTAATGTGTCTTTCTAATTGGTGGGTTAGCTCTGTGTTCATTAAAGTAAAAAAAAAACCAAACAACTTCATATTCGAGAAGTAAAAAATAAGCAAAACGGAGACCCTAAGAGCGATGTGGGAAAGCTGAATGTACATGCGAGCCCTGTGGAGGTGTTGTGGGATGATTTTTTTTTTACAATGTCAGCTAAGTTCTTTTTTTTGCCAGCTGAGCTACAGACCTGCTCACGCTTCTTACCCACAGGCCTTTGCTGCTGTGTGTGTTAAATCATGTATGCACCAGTTTCAGAGTCTGAATGGGAACAGTTGTCTTTTTTATTATCATATTGTTCCTTCAGTCCCAAAAACGTATATCAGACAAGTAAAAGTTAAAGGTTGTAATGAGTAGTATTTTTAAAGCTTAGTATAAATACTAGCTTTTTCTTAATGTAAGTAAATCTCAAACCAACAATTAATTAATCTACTAACAAGTCTTGTGTGTTTATCCAAAGCCTGATATATAGTATGCCTCTGTGCTGTAGACTTCAGTCATTGTCCAAAATGTTAAAAAAAAAGCACAATATTTCCCTCTGAAATGTAACAGAGTAGATGTGAAAAGTGGGAATACTCAAGATTTCTTTCCACCACAATAGTGTTCTCACATTTTCAGTTTATGGGTGACTGCTCATCCACTAAACCAGGCATAGTCCAAACCAGTGGTCTCCAACCCTGCTCCTGGAGAGCTACTGCCCTGCATGTTTTAGGTATCTCCTCACTCTAACTCGTTATCAAGCAGCTGAGGCTCGTCAAAGGGCTTGATAACGAGTTGATTATTAGAATCAGGTGTGTTAGAGTGAGGAGATACCTAAAACATGCAGGGCAGTAGCTCTCCAGGAGCAGGGTTGGAGACCACTGGTCCAAACCAAAAATTAATTCATCAGCTAAAAAGTCTTGTGTGTACATCCAATGCCTGGTATATTGTATTCTTCGCTGTCATTGTGCAAAATGTTTTTAAAAAGGCACAATATATGTAGTAGAGTAGATGAGAGTGGCATAAAATGGGAATACTTGAGGCTTGGGTAAATGTACTGTGTTTCTTTCCTCCACTGTAGTGTTCTCACATTTTCAGCTTATGGGTGACTGCTCATCCACTAAACCGGGCATATCCAAACTCTTCCATGAAGGACTGTGTGCCTGCAGGTTTATGTTCCAACTGATCAAGAGCACACAACTGTCTGAAGACTGAGATCAGTTTATCACATGAGTCAAGCCTGGTGTGCTGCTGCCTGGTTGTAGGGTGTGGTATCATTTAAACAATTACAATACCAGTAACAATCTAAGTAATCTTAAAGTGATACCGATACCAACTGAGTACATCATTAGATTCCCATCACACATTTTTGGTTCTGTCTTTTATCCGGTGTAACAGGCGTGTAGTGTAGACACACTTTAGAGTGTTTAGGAGGCATCTTGGCTGCTGAACATGCTAAGCACGCTAACTCAAATTCACCACGACTTCACCACCACAGACGGGATGTAGCTGCTGTGGCAGTGGGCCAATCACATGTCACATTAAATCCAAGAATGCTTGTGTTGATTGGTTGTTAGCAAGTCCATACAAATAGTCATATTTTCTAGCTCTGGGTGCAAAAAGGATCGATTGCAGGTATCATTTGATGGGAGACGTTTCGATACTACTTGGTATCGATTTATTTTGGGCGATATCTTAAAGGTATCGAGTACCGATTCCCAGCAATAATTGGTTGGAATGTAAACCTGCAGCCACACAGGCCTTTATGGAGTAGTTTGGACATCCCTGCACTAACCAGTTCCTCCAGTTAGCATGTCTTAGTGTCCTCGGGCAAGATACTGAACCCCTAATTGCTCCCATTGTGTGTGAATAGATGAACATAGAAACATTGTGGACCACTTTAGATAGAAAGTGGTGTATTGCTCCTTATTAGCATGTTGGGACCTTGCATCTACCATCAGTGTATGAATTCCATTTATTTCAATTCAATTCAACCTTACTTAGATAAATATGGAGCCAAATCACAACAAACGTTATCTCAAGGTATTGACTGTGTATGTGAATGTTTGCATGTATTATAAAGCACTTAGAGTCGTAGATAAGACTAGAAAAGCATGATATAAATGCAGTCACCCTTTATGATACCAGACAAATGTATAAAAGTATATATACAATGTTTATGACCGTAGTCCAACATAATCAAGCTGCTATTATTGGTTTCGGTGAAGAGTTTTAGTGTTTTGTTGTCTAAATAAAGTGTCAAGAGTTGCAGCCAAAGCAGCCAAAGCAGTAAGCGGCCCTTACCGGTGAAAGCAGAGAGCGAGGCAGAGAGCGAGGAGGCGGGGGAGAAGGCACTGTGGGCCCTGGTCATTCTGGGCTGGCTGTGGCTGCAGGACAGACACCAAGATAAGAAGAAGAAGAAGAAGGAGAAAGATGCAAAAAAGGTGAGTTAAGTGCAGAGAAAGAGAAGAAGTGTTAGTAACTGCAAAGATTCACATTAGCTTTTCAAGTTATGTGTGCAGTTTTGGGTCCTGCAGCTTTCTCATTTTCTTTATAACTTTTTCTGTTTGATGCTCCGGCTGTGAAGACTTCTGAAGCTATGTGGTGTTTTTTAATCATAGCCTTGCTTTTCAGGGCACCGCTGTGAATAATGACTAAGCAGGAGGGAGCAGGAATCGAGGGTGACAAGCCACAAAGGTTTTAAAAGATCCTTCACATCTTAATATAACATGCAGCACCCAAAACAAGTCTTCGTCTGGATGTGCTGAGAGGGCGGCCAATAAAAACTGCCGGTTGGAGGAGTTAGATCTAATCCAAGCAATTAGAAAACAATGACTGTCAAGCTTAAAAAAGAATAGAAGAAGAGGTGTGAGTTTCCATCTGTTGAATGGAGTCAAAATATGCTTTCAATCGATTAGTTGGCAACTATTCTGATCCTCAAATACTAAGTTTAGTCATTTTTTAAGCATAACAAAATGTACTTGCTTTAGCCTTTCAAATGTGATGATTTAATGCTTTTCTTTGTCAAATGTGATTATGAATTGGATATTTGGGGTTTTTGGACAGTTGATCGGACAAAAGAAAACATTTAAAGAGGTAAAAATTGAGTCTGGAAAATTATACATCTTCTTTTGCATAGAGAAAACACTTAATCAAGGAAATAATAGGCAGATTAAATGAGAATGAGAATGCTGTTAGTTGCAGCCCTGGATGACTTTACTGCCCTTCACTTCACTTTTTTTAAGCTGCACTATTTCTGTTTTTAGTCCCTAAACTTCCTGACCTATATATGTAGGCTATTTAAACCTTTTTGTAAGGACTTTGGCTTAATTCACATCTCCTTACCCTGTGTCAGACTCCAATTTTGGGGCAGCTTTGTGTAAGGAAACCCTTTCTGCCCAGTAAAAGCAGAAATATTTTACCTCTCACATTTTCTACATATCTGAGGTGTAGCACTGACTGATGTTACTCATTGAAGTAAATTATAAAAACACTCTGCATGCTCCATGAAGTATCTCATATATGCAGCATGACTTTATCTCTTCTCACTGACAATGAGAAAGAGGAATGGTACATTTTGAGAATAATCTTGGACTGTTAAAGGGGGTCATGTGGGTCTGCTCACCTGTCCGCATCCTGCTCAGCACCGGCAGCCATGTCCACCAGACTCCCGGCAGAAGATACTGAGTAGGTCACTGAGGGCCTCTTGTCCAGGAGGTGATTGGAGCCGCTGCAGCTTTTAGTCCGGAATAGTTTACTCAGGCGGATCTTTAACGAGCCCTTTTTGGACTTCCCTGGAACTTTGAGCGTCTTTTCTCCTCCCGCCACCCGGCCAGTCGGAGTCCGGGGCGCGCTGGCACACCTCTCCGGCCGCCTCCTCGGTGTCGACACCTGGCTCGGGTTCGGGCTTGTGGTCCAAGGTGAATTCTGTACCGGTGTAGGTGACGGCGACGTGGCTGAAACCTGGGTGGCCACCTCTGATTCCCCAGAGCTTACCTGTCGGCTGGATAAGTTCCCGTGAAGGCTGCACACCTGCACGCCTGCCTCCGCCTCTGTCGCCGCCGGGGCCATCTCCTCCACCTGCCTCCTCAGCTCCGCTTGGAAACTGCTGATGGAGAAAGCCCCGGACATTTTCTTAACTATTTCCCTTTTCCTATTGAGCAAAAACTCGCGTCGCCCGTTCTCATCATCCGTCTCATCCTCCGGGCAGTCGTTCATGCCCAGACCCGCAACATCCTCGCTCCCGAGCCCTTCCAGCACCAACAAAGCATCGCTGGTCTCTGTCGGGTCATCCCCGGGCTCCACTCCCCCTCCTCCCGGCCCATGTGCTCCCTGACACGAACACTGCGGGAGCTCCCCAGCTTTAAACAGAATCTTGGGTACCGCACCGACCCCAAGCTCCCCGAACCGCCGGGCTAGTTCAAACACGGCTCCCTCCCTGTCCCTGGTGGCGCATCCCCATTTAGAGTCAATCACGGTGAGAGGGTTGGATCCCTCCGACAATAAGGGCCACTCGGGTGGGGTGGTGATGAGTCGATGTCGGCGGCACAGCTCCGCAGCTCCTTGTATATCCGCGGATACTGTGACCGGTGTATGTGCTCCCCATGTCCGATCCAGCAGGTTCTGCTGCTGCACGTCTCCGGGACTCAGGTTGTTGTTGTTATTGACAGCCGGGCCGGAGCAGCCAGACCCTGGGCTCTGCTCCAAACCCAGAGCATCCCTCGGCTGATTCAGATGATCTAATTCTAAAATCCCCTCTGCGTTCCGCATTATATTGGAGAACACCAGCAGCTGAGGCCGTAGGCCGGGGCTGGGAGCGAAGTCAAAGCCCTGGGCCTCCATGGGGCTCTGCGGCGGAGGAGGCACGGACAGCGGGGCTCGGCTCTCCGTCACCCCGGTGTCAGGTGCAGTCGTGCCCTCGCTGCTCGCCTGGGCTTTGTTCAGGCGGCTGCTGGGATGCTCGAGGCCCGCCGTCGGATCTCGGCTGATATCCAAACCCGCTTTGACGCCGCTGTGAGCCAGGACCTCCTTCCCCAGCCCTGCCACCACTCCTCCCGGCGGCAGATTCCTGTTTTCTGCGTCCAAGCGGTCATCCTCGGCCGCTGAAACCAGGCGCATCAACACGAAATCGGGCGACATATCTTGCGCGTTGTTCATAATTATTCCTCAGGATCGCGAAATGAGAAATATTTCGGCGATCTGCTCTTTCTTCACATAGCTAACCGCGGAGATCTGTTTTCCTATAATAAAGAAAGGGCCAAGCAGCCGCTGCCTCCCATAAATAGGCTATGAGAGAAAATGCCAAAAAATATACCAGGCGTTTTTTTTCATCCTCCTCCTCTACGACAAGACAGCATCCATCTGTCAAAAAAACAGGAGAATGAGTGCAGTTTGCTCCCGGCAGCAGGCGGACCCCTGGGTCACACATGCAGTCTGATTTCAGTAGAATAAAAGCCCCAGAGTCTCCGGTCAGTGACCACAGTCTGCCTCTGTGTTCCCAGCCAGGCCCCACCCGCCCCTCCTCCGCTCAGCCCATAATACCACTTTATGAGCACCGATGATGAGAGCTATAAATTAGTGTGTGGCATTTTAATATCACAGGGATACCTGATTCAGCCCTGTTTTCATTCCTTATAAAGAATTAAAGGTTTAAAAAAATCCTTAAAGAAAAACACTGCTGTCCTCTTTATATTATTCATTCATAAATCAGTCGTATATAATTGGTTAATCTTGTTTTTGATCAGCTATATTATCATCTTTTTTCATCCTAATCTGCACATATTTTTATTATGTGCAAAAAAACCCTCATAAAATTGATTATGTATTTGGTGTAAAGTCAAATGTTTTTCATCAAACTTGCAGTGTTACTTACTGTTAATGCCTGTGTGAGGTCAGTTGTGACACTGCATAATATTAAAGGGTCACTCCAACGATTTTACACAGGAGGATCAGTGATATGGAAGATATAAAAAGCCTAAATAAAAACAAAAAACAAAGAAATTAAGTAAAATACAATACACATGGTTATATGTAGTTCATTGTTTATGAATATGGTCTTTGCCAGATGTTAAAAGGATAATTATTTAGCTATTTTCTTTGTCCTATAAAATGAATTGTTTTTCATTATGATGTTAAAATCAAATCACAGCACAGAATATAAAAGGGGGTGAATATTTTGAGTTGACCAGCAGGGGGCAGCACAGAGCCGCCAATACAGAATACAAAGCACTGTCATTAGTTTTCATGAGGAGGTGCATGGAGACGCATCATCAGTGTCAAAATGCCATTCACTTTGGGTTTAATTACTGACATTAGCTGACATGAGGCGTCCATGTTTCGGGCACTAAAGTATTATTAGGTGCCAGGTTGAATAATACATATCAGAGCTTTCAGAAAATCACAGCTTCCCCGGTTGTAATTTTTTCTTTTTTCTTTCTTACCAACCTCATTATGTATTTTTCTTGTGTGAATCTCATTTTCCAAGTGGAGGCTGCAACACAAGGCAACCAGACAGATACACTTACAACAAGCAATGAATAAATATAGTCTATAAAGTTAAAAATGTACGTATGCTTGAACACATGATCCTCACCAGTATACATGAACACTCCCTATCAAAAGAGAGAGACAGAAAAAACAAACATCCTATGAACTTTGTCACAATATTGAATCCATATTGAATCAGAAATGTGCAAAATCTATTAATACGTGGAAGGGCCATTACTTAAAGTTGGTTGAAATTGGTTTATTTTACCATTTTTTGATGTCTGCCGCCTCTCTTGCTCTGCTTAAAAACCATAAACTCTTCCCAGTGGCTGCTGGTCCTCTACCTGTCTACCAATACAAATAAATTAACTTTGAAACAAAAACATTGACCAGGACTCAAATTAACTAAAATGATACTTAAATTATAATCAAACAGCAAAAAAAACCCAACAACCATAAATGAACGTTTAACCCTCGAGTCAAGGAAGGAAGGGAGGAAGAAGGAAGGAAGGGAGGAAGAAGGATGGAAATGAGGAACAAGGAAGGAAAGGAGGGAAGAAGAAGGAAGGAAAGGAAAGAAGGAAGGGAGGAAGGAAGGAAGGACGGAGGAAAGAAGGAAGAAAGGAAGGTAGGAGGGAGGGAGGAAACAAGAGAGGAGGGAGGGAAGGAGAAAGGAAAAGAGGAAGGGAGGAAGGAAGGGAAGAAGGACAGAGGAAAGAAGGAAGGGAGGAAGGAGGGAAGGAAAGAAGGAAGGAAGGGTGACAAAGGAAGGAAAAGAAGGGAAGAAAGAGAGAAGGAGGGATGGAGGAAGTAAGGGAGGACAGAAGGAACAGTCAAAACAGACGGGGTCAATTTGACCCGGGAGGACGACAAGAAGGTTAATTATTTTAAGGCTATAACATTAATTCTGTTGCATTGCATCTTTTCAGCCTTCTTTTGACCTTTTGATTTGTCATATTCACTTAATCAGTGTTTTGTTTAATTGGATGTAACTTTAAATATTTACACCTGCAATCATCTTAATCTGGAGTTGTGGACATTTACTAGATAGAGATGCTATCAAGTGGCATTAGGGGCAGTGTGGGATTAAGCAATATTTCATATAATAATTAGTTTTTTTCTTCTTGCAAACTTAATCATGTCATGACCCTTCAGATTCATCGTTAGTTGCATCTAAAATATGACATTTGCTGCTTATATAACAGGAGAAACTTGCATTTTTTTAGTGTGTAAAGTTCAGCACTTTTTTATTTGCACAACAGAAACTTATAAAAGAAACATTCCAATAAAATTCGACTCAGTGCTTCTTTTTTCTCCGGCACTTTGTAATCAGTGAGCTGCGACTGCTCGACACCACCTGCTTTAATTTGCTCTGAACTATTTATAGCTCACATTTAATAAGGCGTTGGGAGTGAAGGCATCTCTCTGGCTTTCTCCCAGTCCCAGATATGCGGACGAGTTAAGAACAAGTTTATTAAGCCCTCTGTCAGAGGACCGGCGCTCTGTCTAAGTGCTTTGATCGCCTTATTCTTGGCTGCGAGCCCCAACCTGACTCAGACAGGTTGCTCATCATCTGTCGTTTTATTCAGTTCTTACGAGCGAGTTCAGTTCTAGCACTAATAATAAACGACTTACAGCTGATGGTAGAAGAAGTATTCAGATCCCGTACTTAAATAAAAGCACCACTGCAACAAGATCTACTACTTATAGAGATATTATGAGTTTAATGTAGCTAAAGCATCAAAAAAAGGCCCCTGTGACTGATGTATTATTATTATTATTATATTTAACACTATTAGATTTGTATTCATAAGCAGTATTGTACTGTTGTGGCTGCTATATACAGTTAGTTTGGTCCAGTGGTTCCCAACCTGTGGGTCCGGCCCTGTCAAAGGGTCACATGATAAATCTGAGGAGCTGTGAGATGATTAATCGAGTTTGAAAGAAGAAAAAAAAAAAGTTTCTGCAACACAAATCTGTTGATATACAGAATTTATATGGTAAAATACATCAAATTTAATTCATATTCTCAGTTATTCAGTTCAATTATTATTATCTCAGTCTTGTGCATCCTTGGCAATGTTCACATACACATACTAAAAATCACTGTTACCCATTCATTTTTACCCTCAATAAAGCACTAAGTTATAGTAAGTAAGTAAAATGTATTAATAATCACTTTTAATAGACGTTAGCACCAAAGTGTTTTACATAGGCAAGATAAAAACATACAGAAAAGATCGTACAACAATTCAGACACACACAAAATATATATATGTATCTATATATCTACATACATAGAATAATAATAATGTAATAAGGAAAAGTAATAAAATAAAATGCTGAATGTGCAACATTTGCTGAACTTTACCCAGCAGTAATATCATTTTGACTCAGTGTTACACACACAAGTCTCAGCTAAAAACGGTCAAAAACCATAGACCATGTATATAAAATGGACCTAACATCCGTGACGTCACCCATTGGTTTGTGGACTGCTGCTCGGAGGCCAATAGTATCGTTTACTGAGGTTAGAAATCAAGTGAGAAGTTGGTGAATTCTCCATTGACTTGTATAGAGACGGAAGTCCTTTTGACACCAAAGCGGTCGCCCCCTGGTGGCCTTTTGATAGAATGCAGTTTTAAGTTACTTCCGCGTTGGCATCATTTCAGAGGACCGGAACTCCCCGCTTGTCTAAAACACATTGCTTCTTTCACAAAACGTGTTCATATGACGTTAAAATGATACACAAGTTATTATAGGTCAACAAACTGTGACATGTAAGTTTGAAAATAGTAAAATAACAAGTTTCAGTTTAAGTAAATACCAAGATAACAAGACATTAGAGTAAAAATCAATATTAAAACCGGGTTAGAACAGCTGCTTGTCTTGAGTGCCTCTCAAACATTAACCCAGTGTTGTGTTGCTGGTATATTGACCCAAACTGGATCAAACTTTAACCCAGTGATTTTTTTAGTGTCCACAGAAGGGAAACAGTTGTTACTGCTACGTCGTGTTTGTTTTAGTTGAGCTGTGACGGCACATACTTCACATTACCTGACACTTGCTTTTAGTTTCACCTCCTGAAGGTTTCCACAGAACCTGGACAAAGGTTGGTCAGCTCCTGTAGTGGAAAATGCTCAAACTCATATTATAAATGGTGAATAAGGAGCAGTACAGTATGAAGCAAATAGGGAATGATTACAAGGTAGGAGGAAGGAAGGAAAGATGGAAGGAAGGAAGGGAGGATGGAAGGAAGGAAGGAAGGAAGGAAGGTAGGAAGGAATGATGGAAGGGAGGAAGAAGGAAGGAAAGGAGGAAGGAAGGGAAGGAAGAATTTGAAGGTTTTAATAGTCAGTATGAAAACCTGACCTGACCCTCCTGTTGTCCTCGAGTCAAGGAAGGATGGAAAGAAGGAAGGAAGGAAGGAAGAAAGGAAGGAAGGAATGATGGAAGAGAGGACAAAGGAAGGAAAGGAGGAAGGAAGGGAAGGAAGGAGGGAGGAAGGAAAGGAAGGAAGGATGGAGGAAAGAAGGAAGGAAAGAGGGAGGGAGAAAATAAGGAACAAGGGAGGGAGGGAGAAAGGAAAAGAGGAAGGGAGGAAGGAAGGAAAGAGGAATGAAGGAAGGGAGGAAGGTAGGGGGGAGGAAAGAAAGAGAGAAGGAGGGAGGGAAGAAGAGAGGAAAGAAAAGAAGGAAGGAGGGAAGGAAGGAAAGGAGGGAGGGAGGGAGGGAGGAAGGGGGGTGGAGGAAGGAAAGAAGGAACAATCAAAACAGACGGGGTCAATTTGACCCGGGAGGACGACACGAAGGTTAAACACTTGAAACATTGTGAATCTATCCTTTAACCAGAGTGTTGTATTAATATGTGACCGGCAGAGGGCGCTGCAGTCCACCCAGCAGTGATGACTGCTGCTGCAACGATGGGAGAGAAGAGTGAAAGAGTGGATGAAAGGCCATTATCAAGAGTGTGTGTGTGTGTGTGTGTGTGTGTGTGTGTGTGTGTGTGTGTGTGTGTGTGTGTGTGTGTGTGTGTGTGTGTGTGTGTGTGTGTGTATGTGTGTGTGTGTGTGTGTGTGTGTGTGTGTGTTTTGTCTCTTTACACATGTGATGAAGGCAGAGTTTATGTGGAGTAATCAAACTAACAACCTGCCGTGCAGAGCTGAATATTGATGTGATGCAGCCTGCAGGTCAGAGGTGACATCATGCAATATTAACATTACATCACTGTTTTATTGATCTGTGTTGGGCTTTTTTTTAATGTTCAGGTTGTTTTGAATCATCATGTTCATCTTTTCAGCTCTCATATCATTTTGTCTCTTTGCCTCTTTTCTTATTTTGTCATGTCTTACTTCCTCTTATCTCGTCTCATTTTGCTTTGTTCTCTTTGTAAGACAGCAGTCTGTAACCTATTACATTACCTACGATGAGCATTAGTGTGTTGTCTTCTCACTCCTCCACGTGGACATGTTGCTGAACTTATTTAGTTAGTTAGTTAGTTAGTTAGTTAGTTAGTTAGTTAGTTAGTTAGTTAGTTAGTTAGTTAGTTAGTTAGTTAGTTAGTTAGTTAGTTAGTTAGTTAGTTAGTTAGTTAGGGAGGAAGGAAGGAGAGAAGGAAGGAAGGAAGGAAGGACAGAAGGAATGAAGGAAGGACAGAAGGAAGGAAGGAAGGAAGGAAGGAAGGAAGGAGGGAAGGACAGAAGGAAGGAGAGAAGGAAGGAAGGAAGGAAGGAAGGAAGGAAGGAAGGAAGGAAGGACAGAAGGAATGAAGGAAGGACAGAAGGAAGGAGAGAAGGAAGGAAGGAAGGAAGGAAGGAAGGAAGGAAGGACAGAAGGAATGAAGGAAGGACAGAAGGAAGGAAGGAAGGAAGGACAGAAGGAAGGAGAGAAGGAAGGAAGGAAGGAAGGAAGGAAGGACAGAAGGAATGAAGGAAGGACAGAAGGAAGGAAGGAAGGAAGGAAGGAGGGAAGGACAGATGGAAGGAAGGAAGGAAGGAAGGAAGGACAGAAGGAATGAAGGAAGGACAGAAGGAAGGACAGAAGGAAGGAAGGAAGGAAGGAAGGAAGGAGGGAAGGACAGATGGAGGGAAGGAAGGAAGGAAGGAAGGAAGGAAGGAAGGAAGGAAGGAAGGAAGGAAGGAAGGAAGGTAGGAAGGTAGGAAGGAAGGCAGACTACTGTCCCTCTTTAAGAAAAAGTTTTGATAAAATGTACGTTGCTCCTTTGCACCTTTCCATTTCAGTTTCATCAATAAGGCTTTGAACAGCTTTTCATCACAATAAAAAGCAATAATAATTCATACCTGTGTGTTAAAAAAACAACACATCTGTACTCAAATTAAAGACTTCTCATAGTTTAGTGGAAAAAAACAATGACATTTCTTAACCTGAGAAGTAGAAGAAAAGGAGGGAGGGAGGAAGGAAGGAAGGGAGGATGGAAGAAGGAAGGAAAGGAGGGAGGAAGGAAGGAGGGAAGGAAGGAAGGGAGGAAGGGAGGAAGGGAGGAAGGAAAGAAGGGAGGAAGGAAGGAAGGTAGGAGGGAGGGAGGAAAGAAGGAAGGAAAGAAGGACAGAGGAAAGAAGGAAGGGAGGAAGGTGGGGGGAGGAAAGAAAGAGAGAAGGAGGAAGGGATGAAGGAAAGGAAGGAAGGAGGGAAGGAAAGAAGGAGGGAGGGTGGAAGGTAAGGACAGAAGGGAGGAAGAAAGGGAGGAAGGGAGGAAGGAAAGGAAGGAAGGAGGGAAGGAAAGAAGGAGGGAGGGTGGAAGGAAGGACAGAAGGAAGGAAGAAAGGGAGGAAAGAAAGAAGGAGGGAGGAAGGAAGGACAGACGGGAAGAAGGAAGGAGGAAAGAAGGAACAGTCAAAACAGACGGGGTCAATTTGACCCGGGAGGACGACACGAAGGTTAAACAAACAAATTTGACCAAAGTATCGTAAAGATTCACTGTTTTCTTTTATTTATTCCACTTCCTTCTCCTCCCTTTTTTCCTCCTTTCCTTCTCTCTCATTGGCTGTTCTGGTTCATCCTCTGTCGTCCCTAATTGTCCTGATTAAGTTGGTACACTCAAGCCTTATTTAAGACCAGCGCTCCCTCTCGCTCTAACACCCGGTGAGAGGTTTTATCTTCTTCTTACCTTTTTAAGACATGGAGATAATTTAATTTGTGTTCATTTAATCATGTATCTGTTTCTTTCAGACTTTGTTTTCCTCCTTTCATTTATCGCTGCACCGAGACAATCCTGATTATTGAAATAAATCTTTAGTTAAGAGTGAAGTGAAGTTTCATGGCCCTTCTTTTCCACACATCCTGACCCATGCCCATGATGTCTCTTCATAATGTCACAGAATCTCTCTTCAAGACCAGGATGGCGTATAGAGGATCCATCATATTGATATTGTACTTCAGTGCTGCAAATTTCTAACTTATTATTAATTAAATTATGCAGAGCCCGAGGCTTTGGGAGCCCTGTGCAGTTGCCTCCTTTCCCAGGTTGATAATTCAGCCTGGAGTCTATGGAGTAGAAGAAGAAAGTAGAATAAAATGGAAATACTCCAGTAAAGTGCAAGTACCTCAAAAAAATACTTAAGTACAGTACTTGAGTAAATGTACTTTGATGATTTGATGTGTCTTAGCAACACCACAGTAAAGATTATTTATTGAGAGGAGAGAAAAAAGTAAAAGAAACTAGAGCAGCACAAGGTGACTCATGTTGTGTTTAACAGATGGCATCTTTTCATCTTTACACGTGTTGGTATGTTTTTCTTTATAGCTACACAACAAAAGGTGACACACACACACACACACACACACACACACACACACACACACACACACACACACACACACACACACACACACACACACACACACAGTATTATGCCTTATTGTCTTCCTCAGACTCGACTGCAGCACTACACCTTCGATGTTCTGCAGTGAAATCTCAGGGTGGGAGGTGTGTGTGTGTGTGTGTGTGTGTGTATCGGAAGGGGGGGCTGATTCTCAGAAAATGGTTGCCATGGCCACCAAAACAAGGATCCTTGCCTGCATCACTCCTCCCAGCGAACATGCTTCACTTTGGTCTCTCTTATCTCGCGCTCTGTCTTCCCTCCTTTTTTCTCTCTCTCATGCCTCTCATGCAGCACATCTTTGGTGCACGTAGACACACACATACACACACTAACACACATGCATACGTACACAAAAACAGTGTATGCTTAAGTGCACATCCCTGCGCACACACACACACAAGTAGGGGAATTCCCTGACATTGCAAAAACCTGCAAACGATTATAAAATCCAAATCTCTTCTTGTTGATTTTATGTCTTTAATATGTCAACATGCTGCATCTGTAATCTCGTCCAGTGTGTGTATGTGTTTGTGTGTGTGCGCACGTGTTTTTGTTACCCTATTGGGATCTTTTCCAGGATAAACACTGATCTGTCCTCATGGGGAACAAATTCTGGTCCTAATGAGGCAAAACGTCATTTCTGAGGTCCTGTTTAGGGTTAAGGTTTGAACTGAGGTTATTGTTGGGATATCTGCATAAACTTCTATGTGTGTGTGTGTGTGCGTGTGTGTGTGTGTGTGTGTGTGTGTGTGTGTGTGTGTGTGTGTGTGTGTGTGTGTGCACGCGCAGTAAAAGAGCATCCTCAACCCCATCCACTCTCAGTGCAGGAGGGTTAATCCATCTATTCATCCATCCAGCCAGCGAGAGGATTCTTGATGGATGCCCAAATGCAGCAGAGCTTAACCCTCATCTCTAACTGACTGCATCATCCCCTCCTCTCTCCTCTTTGACACACACACACACACACACACACACACACACACACACACACACACACACACACACACACACACACACACACACACACGCACACACGTAACAGATGTACCACTCTCATCACCTTTCAGCACTGGTGAGCTTCCCTGTCGATATGTAGGAAGGAGACACAGGGTGAATGAAGCGGAGGGAGGAGAGGAGGGAGTGATGTTAGAGAGGGGATGGTGGGGGGGGGGGGGGGAGTTAGGGGGAGGGAGGGAGTGAGGGAGGAGGGCGGAGAGGATGGACGAGCATCACAAGCCTCAGTCAGATGGGCTGGAAGCTCTTTGGAGCAACAGATAGCACAGCGGGATACAGAAGAAGGAGAAGAGAGAGGAGAAAAGAAAAAAAGGGAGAAATCTGCTCTCCTCTCTCCTCCTCCCACCTGACATGGGGATCCCCCAACTTTAAGGCTTTCCCCTCTTCCTCCTCCTCCTCTCCACCTCCTCCTCCTCCTCCTCCTCTCTGCGACTGTAAACAGCAGAAAACGGGGACTGGGTGGACCGCAGGCTGTAGACACCGGACGGACTGCGGAGATGCGGGGAATGCCCCCTGCGTCCTCCGCCTCTCACCACCTCCAGCAGCACCACCGAGGACACGCAGGTTTAATGATAGCTTCATGTGAGTGCGCGTGCGAGTGCATGAGGGCGCGTGCGTGTGACCGTGCGTCGCCTAGATGGAGCCGTGCGCTCCCAGTTTGAGTGAGACACCTGCTGCTGCTGCAGAGCCTCGAAAGTCCAAACCTCCGCAACATGTGACATTTCTTTCTCCTCAAAGGAAATACAAAGGGCCCAAGAGCCAAACTGAGACGGTGTTGTAGGTGTGTGACCCCCTCCTCTTCCTCCTCCTCCTCCTCCTCCTCTTCTCCACAGTGAATCCAGGATGGGACCTGTTTGGCTTCTTCTTCTGCTCCCATCCCTCCTCACAGCACAGGTGACTCCAGACTTCCCATCAGGAGTCACAGTGGAGGCGGATAACAGCACTGACTCTTCATCTGATTCTTCATCAAACAGCACAGGGACTTCAGACACCTCCAGCAACCCCTCCACTCCCTCCAGCCCCCCTGAGCCTTCAGGGTTTGCTTTGACACCTTCAGAAGCTCCCGCTGAGGAGGATGACTGGTCACCAGCTGAGACCTTCTTATACAGTGGAGACCCTTCCACACTGGAAGAGGCCCGCTGCTCACGGACGTACAGCATAATAAGGCAGACCGGACCCCTGCCCAGCAGCTTCAGTGCCCCCCTCCGGCCAGCAATGGATGCTGTGGCCAACACTGCCAACTTCCTCAACATGATCTTCCAGGCAAGCGACCTGCGTGAGAGCACGGTTGAGGAGGACATGGAGTGGTACCACGCTCTGGTCCGTGCCCTGCTGGAGGCCGACGTGCTCATCCAGCATGCCCTGTTCACCTTTGATGCTGACCCAGCTGCTCTGGTGCCACAGCTGGTGCTCCACGCCAACCGAAACCCCACAGCCAAGGTTCAGACCATCGTGCTCCAGGACTTATCCAAGGCGTGGGATATTCTGCATCCTCCGGCACCGGCCCCTGATGACAGCTGGTTCAGAAGCTTTAAATTCCCAGAGTCAAACCAGCCGCTGGCAGGCCTGTCCAAGCGAGTGCTCCTCAATGACCTCAGCACCTTGGACACGCCCAAGTGGGGGCAGGGCGACAGCTATGTGACCAATCGCAGTGGGGTGCGCTGGGCCAATGCCCCCTTCCTGGAATGTGAAGATGGACGCTTCTTGCCCAGCTGGATGCTCACCCTGTCCACGTCCTTCTACGGCCTCAAGCCCGACCTGACACCTGAGTTCAGGTAAGGGCCTAAACACACACACACACACACACACACACACACACACACACACACACACACACACACACACACACACACACACACACACACACACACACACACACACACACTTAGACAAACTACTGCAAACAGATACAACCAAATTCAAGAGTCCAGACTAGGTGTCTCATGCTCAAATTGTAGGTGGAAGGTGAAGATGGAAGTGATCATGTGACCAATTTCAGGAGGTCTTGGGTTGTTCGCATTGGTTGATAGTGTCACATGGACAAACATACAGTGTGTACCTTCCGTGTTGTCAACAAGCTGAGATAAGATGAAAGATGTAAAACATTTAAAATAAAGGAAAGCAGGAATAAAACTATGGAGAAATTGTTATTTGCATGAAGTGTTGTATTGGATAGGCTATGTACTGTTGTTCAATATGTGTCAATAATGTGTAGAATTGGTCAAAGCAGACATTGTTTGAGTTTAGAATGACTCAGTTGTTTAAATGCAACATTTTGGTGGGAAACTCATTATTTATTGACTACATTGTGAAGCTTTTAAAACTGTGACTCCATTTTGGCTAAATTTCAAGCTTTTCATCGAAGTTGCATCAAGCGTTTTCCTTTTCTGCTAATAAAACATCATTAATATTAGAAAACATTTTAGAAATACTTGGTTGCAAGTCTAAAAATAACCCCTTTTATCTGTAAATCCCTTTAAACGGGTTGGAGCTTTGAAACTGATTACAACGGTATTTGTAATTCACCATCCTTTCTAGTTCTGTGTTGGCCCCTGTGACCTTTTACTGCGGCACTCTGGAGAAAAGTTTTGTAAGCATTTGGAATATTTTTGGAATCAGTAGAGTTTAATTAAATCTGATATTTAAAAGGGAATCCACTTAAAGGCCATGCAGGTTTTTATAGATGAAATGTGGGACTGCAGGAGAAAAAAGGGGAATTTAATGAGTCTCATGATATTTGGAGCCACTGTTGATTCTCCTCTCAGACACATATTTGTCTGTGTGTGTGTGTGTGTGTGTGTGTGTGTGTGTGTGTGTGTGTGTGTGTGTGTGTGTGTGTGTTTGTGTGAAATGTGTGTGTGTTCCCGTACAGAGGTGTGGTTCGTGTGGATGTCAACATTCAGGGCATCGACTTGGACCAGTGTACAACAGACAACAGCTGGTTTGGTGATACACACCAGTGCAACCGCACCACCATGGAGGTAAATGAACCAAAAAAAGAACATTTTGACATTTTTGTTCACTATTTAGCTTTTTAACTGACATTTTATTAGTATCTCTTACCAGGGAAACCCCCAAATTGACAGCCCTGCCTGCAGAAAGTCTGTTTGAGATGATTTATCTTTGTGAATAAGCTTTTTCTGTGATACGCATCAATAAAACATAACTGTGTTCAAGGCTCACACTGAGACATAAGATTGTTGAAATTGCACTAATCTTTCTTAAGACAGCCCAGGCTGCTCTATTTTGTCAATAGATGGTTTATTATAGTAAAGTTATAATATATATTACATCCTATATATTATTCATAGGTTATTATATAATGGTTTTATTGGTCTGGCCCACTTGAGATCAAATTGGGCTGTTTGTGGCCCTTGAACTAAAATGAGTTTGACACCCCTGATTTAGTCTGTTTAGGATCACACTGCCCAGCTACAAAGGAACTAATGATTAATAACTCAAGTCACAAGTAGCTGGTTTATTGCCTCTGCTGGAGAGGTTATGTTTGTTTGTTATTTAGCAGAATATCTCTAAAACTATTGGAGAGATTTCTAGATAGCTGAATTAAATGTGGTGAAAAGTTAAGGCTACAGGATAAAAACATGAGTGGTTGTTTTTGGTGCAGATTTAAGTCCAGCACTGAACAGCGGCTCCACGTAGCCATCTTTGCATGTTTGTAATGCTACTGGAGGGGCTCTGAGGTTGGTAATCTTGGTCAGTCAGACCGAAATATATCAGCAACTACTGGATGGATTACCATAACATTTGGTGTGTTTTTTAAATGTCCCCAGACAATGAATCTTAAGGATTTTGGTGATCCTACAACTTTTTATTCAGCCCCACAAGCAGGTTGACGTCTAATCTGATTATGTCATGTGTCATGTGTGCATGGCATATGCCGTATCGTCTTATCATGCAGATCCCTCCATAGCAGAAATAGTATAAAACAAACAACACATTAACAAAGCAACACATACTGCAACACATCACAACCACCAATTACATATATTGTTGCACATTGCATTAATTGCATTACATTAATTGCACATATTACACAACCGGCGATGAGAACCAGCAACATATTACACAACCCCCTCGCGTCATACCATGAATCTATTGCACAATCCCTCGTCTCATATCAAAAATCTATTACACAACCTCTCCTGTCATGTCATGAATCTTATGCAAAACCCTGCAGCTGGAAGACACATTTAAAATGTGAGGTAGGCGCCACTGAGTTTTTAAAACATTAGAGTTTACATTGAGGTACTCTGTATCGTCTTCCAGAGGGTAAGAATATGAGATGGATCAGACACTATGCTCTGTGCTTGCCTGAGAACAGACTGCTCATATGTTTACTAGAGGGACTGGTGTTCATTTCTCCCCATCACCTTCATGTCAGTCTGTAACAGATCAGCTAGCTTAAATTTTAACTCTACTGAGACACTGCCATACCATGCTGTCATCCCAAACCTCACTATGCTCTCTAATGCCTGATAGAATAAAAACACAATCCTTTGATCCACCCAATGCACGCCTGTGTAAAAAGTATAATCTCTGCTGTAAACGAGAACTCAAACTTTCCATATGGGCCTTCCAGCTTAAGGTGTTGTCCAGGTGAATGCCGAGGTACTTGTCTATGAAGATCGTCAGTCATCCAGGTCAAGGAGTTGAAGGGACTTGATTGTAGATATTTGTAGATGTTTCACTTCTCATCCAAAGGGCTTCTTTAGTACTAAGTGACTGGTGGGGAGTCCCATGTATTTAACCTCTGAAGGGTCATTATCATGGTCATTGATGCCACCACTCGAAGGTACTACTGGTAGAAGCAGATTTACAACATAGGGAAAAATGAATGTTACAATTTACAGCACGTTTTTTGGTTAAACCCCCAAAATGATCAATGTACTATCACATAAAACAAAGAAAAGCAACAAATGCTCTCAAGTGAGAAGCTGGATTTTCAGAAATGTTTGGCATTTTTGCTTGAAAAATAAATTCTGTGAATAATTGATTAACGAAATATTTGCCAATGAATTTTCTGTTGATTGACTAATCAACTTATCATTCTAATAAATGTGGGATGGATGGTACAGACTTTAATGTTCTCTGGGGGATGAATTTGTGTTTAGGCATAATTAGCAATTGTTAGCATGCTAATTTGCCTAACTAAGATGGTGATCACCAAATTCAAACATTTTTGTTGTGAGCATGATAGTATGCTTATGTTAGCATTTAGCTAAGATAGCTATTAGCAGGGGGCAGTGACAATAGCCTCACTGAATTGCTGGCATTGTTGTAAATTTGAGTCATGTCTGTTCGTAATATCTGGGCCAGAGGTGAAATATTTTTTCTTCCTTGATTCAAAGTGAGTCTAGCAGTAGGCTATCGGCCATTTCCATTTAAACCAATTTCTCTCGAATACGAGAGCGAAAGAGGGGGAAAAAGGGTTAGGTTTGTTTATATAGGAGCGGGAAGGGGTGTAATTGGGGTGTGTTCCCGCTCCTGAAACTGCGCCTCACAAGCTTCGAGATGTGCAGGGGGAGGAAAAAGTCGAATTAACTCCTTCATTATTTCAACATAAATTATACATCTACATAAACATGTCGTGGGTGTGACCTATTTTACAAACTGCTACGATTCTTGAATGCACAATGAAATCAAAACTATTATGCGTAACCTTTGGACATGTTAATCATGTCAATATAATCCTGCAAAACTTGATGGCATTTCACTGGTAGGTTGGTTTGGGACTTCATAGTAGTCATACTCCAGTGTTTTGTTAAGTTTTTCACCTTTAAGAGTACTCAACAATGCAAACAACAACAAAAAGTATGTCCAACAAACAGCGTGGGAATGTTGCCTCACCCGAGAAGTGAGTATTATCATCATTAATAAAACTGTCCCACACAGCATCAGTTTTAAATCTCACAGGGTAATTTCCTATATTTTCTCTTTTAGGGATTCATTGTAAAAGATTGATAGTTGAAAGTTGAAAAAAAGAGGGAATGATATGTCATAAAGTTGGGCCTGGGCTGTTCTCAGGACGGTGACTTTATAGTACATACTGTACTGTACCTTAGATTAATGAGCCATCAGGATGCCCCCTTTTTGTGCAATACCAAATCACTTCCAGCCTAACGACCTCATCTGTTAATTATTCAGATGAAACAACAATCATTTTTGGCTTAACTTTTTCTGCTGCCAGTGATGGAGACAGGTTGGATTGTGAATTAAAAAGGTTGAATTCAAACATTCGATTTCCTTTTAGAAACATCTCCCAAACGTGAGACAGTAGAAGTTTCTTGTTAGAACAGGAATTTATTAAATGTAATTGAATGAATGTAATTGATTTTTACATGCCTGATGTTTTGCCTACTGACAGCTGTTTCTGCCTATTGTACAAATAATCAACTAATCAAAGCAAATGATGGTGACATCATATTTAATAAAAAGCTAGCTACCTGTCTACATGCACATTGTACTGTACAGAGACAGAAACATTACCACATATATGGTGACATGCATGTATGACATCAGTGATCCATGTAAATGTGCAGCTTCTTACAATCTTTGGGAAAAACATGACAGTAACCACTTCTAGTTACTGCTACCATAACTTCTGTACCAACTGACCGACTGAGAAAATGGCAATTCAGTCTGACATTTTAGGCCACACCTTCCTCATTACAAACATTTTTTAAAAGAGTGGCTGAATAGAAGAGTTGTCCAAACTTGAGATGATTATTTTATTTATTTGTGATCTTTTTAAAGAATACAACTGTTGATGTTCTATATTTTTCTGTTACTTAACTTTTCTAAGAATACAAGTTAATTCTTCTCACCACAAGGTCCACTCAGTAGCTGTTTGGTACTTAAAACCAAGATGGAAAGAAGTCTTTACAGCAGGCATGTCCAAACTATTCCACAAATGGCCATGTGGCTGCAGGTTTTTGTTCCAACCGATCAAGAGCACATGATTCAACTAATCAACTGTCTGAAGACTGAGATCAATTGATTAAATGATTCAAGCCTGGTGTGTTCCTGATTGGTTGGAATAAAAACCTGCAGCCACATGGCCCTTTGTGGAATAGTTTGGACACCCCTGCTTTACAGGATATGGATTGCAATTTTCAAAATGTTTTCTTATTGTGATCAAATCTCCCGAGCAGAGCCAAACCAACAATTAACTGATCTACTAACTAGTATTATGTGTTTATCCATAGCCTGATGAATCTTATTCCTCTGTGCTGTAGACCTCCGTTCCTTCATTTTAATAAGGATAACTTAAAAAAGTTCTGAAAGCACTCAGAAAAAAAGATATTGGACGTGTTGCCAGAATCTGCGTAGATACACCACAACTCGGTTTACTCCTACTTCATGTAAATACCATCTCAACTTTGGACAAGCTGTTTAAACGGTCATGTTTCTGACTTTTAGTTACGTCACAAAAATACACTTTAAACTGTTTGCGACCTCTCAAAATGGTTTAAGCCCTTCGTGTTTTGCCTTTTATCCTTCGCTCAAGCTTTCACCCGTTCGCACTTCCACTCTTTTGTCTGCTGCCCCATCACCAACCCCCCTCAACCCCTACCTCTCTCTTACTGCTGTAGTCTCCCTTTTCCCTGCCGGCCTGTCTGTTCAGACCCAATCCCTTACCTCTCATCTCAGTCGTCTATTTAAAGATGGCAGTACTGGGTGGCGGGTTGCGGGATGATCTGATGGATTATGGCGATAATCCAGCCTGCTGACATACTTCCCCTTTATGCATCACACTCACAGAGGTCTGAAACATAAAAGGAGAACAGACCTAAAAATCCCCAAATCCACATGGCACCCTTTGTCCCGTCCTGTCCTACCTGGCTTAGAGGATTCAAACCCATTGGCTGAGCAGAGCCTGTACTGGGTCGCCTGCTTTCTCCTGTCCTGTTTGGTCCTGTCCTCTGTCATTTCTTAATGTGTCTTGTCTGGTTTCTTCTCATCTTCTCATTACATCTCATCTCGTCTCATATCCTGTGTTTTCATGTGTCCTTGCATCTCATCCGAGGATGTGTGCCTTCGAGCATGACCTGTCACAACTAATTTGGTTAATCAGGAGACGTTTCAATACTACTTGGTATTGATTTATTTCCGTCGAGTACCGATATCCAGCCCTAGACATGAGTCAGTTACATTTTTGACATTGAAGATATTTGTTTAACCCTCCTGTTGGTATAAATTATCATCCAATTACATGTAAGACCTTTTTAGCCAACTCCATTCCAATTTATGACCACAGGTTTTACTCATTCTTTTGGAAATTATGGTCAATTGGCCTCATTTCAATGAAATTATACTTTGTTTTTGAGTTAATGCCTGTTGTCCTACTGGGTCAAATTTGACCCGATGATCAAACCTTGGACGTTGTGGTCATGCAGCACATGCAGTTCAACTACTGGGGTGCTCAGTTGATGTAATTTAAGGACAAGGTAGTTGAATATTTTTTGTGGCAAAATGATGTCAGACACAAAGTACTTTTGATACATTTTAAAACATGTCTTGGGGGAATCTGTAATTTAGATTTCACACCCTTTCATGCTTTTGCAAAATTATAAAACTAGTTTGTACTAGTTTGTACTTTCCACTGATAATGAACTGTTTGCTAAAGATTTTGCATACTCTAGAGTCAGCAGAATATGTGCTGAAAACAGTGAAAGTACAATCAGCTGACTGATTAAAGAGTTTATATTTCTTAAATTAATACCAAACCACTTCAGAATCATTAATGTTTCAACATCTAAATACATGTATGTATAATATACATGTATAATATATGTAAAGGTAGAAGAATTTTACAGCAGAAACCTTAACTTTAAATTATGCATCAGTTATTCAGACATAAGACTCAGGTTTGATGCTAAATATAATGTTTGGCTCAAGTAATATTTTTTTAATCTATCATGTCTTTTTTAAAATGTAAACAACAGGATTCGAGGCAGCCATGAAGCTGTAAAATGTTTGAAGTGAAGTGCTGACCTGTGGTTTCAACTTAAACATGACAGATGACTGAATCCAATGATTTACTACGACGTTCTGTTGAATCGAGAAGCGGCCGTGAAGAGAATTAAGTTGACCGCTGTGTTTAATCCATATCACATTAATGTTCAGCCCATGCCATTAGGTCTTTGAGCATCTGATAACTGGGTTGTGGGTTTGTATATACGTATGTGAGGCCAGTGTGTGTGTGTGTGTGTGTGTGTGTGTGTGTGTGTGTGTGTGTGTGTGTTTGGGTGTGTGTGTGTTTGGAACGGGATTTCTGTAGAAAAGGATAATGCTCTCAGTGGAGGTTTTATGTGTCCATTTAGCTTTTAACTTAGATTAACACACAGACCATCCAAGTGTGTGTGTGTGTGTGTGTGTGTGTGTGTGTGTGTGTGTGTGTGTGTGTGTGTGTGTGTGTGTTTGTTTGTGTTTGTGGGGTTATCTCTTCCGACTGGCTAAATTGAAGCTAGCATCAGAGGGAAATAGAGTGAGAGAGAGAGTAATGTGACCCTGTTTTTAACCTTTATTCACTCAGGTACTATGAGCTTCACAGCGCCGGCAGAAAAAGCATCTCACAGTTAAACGTTAAGACCACAGACCTGAGACCACCCAGACCATCTGCGGTCTGCTGTTGACTTGTTCAGGACATCAGAGACTCCTATTTGGTTATTTTAGGCATTGTTTATTTGGCAGTTGTTGTCTGCAATTGTTAGATGCATGTTAATGTAGGTGCCACCATGTCTGATCATCAATCAATCAAATATTTAACACCTTTTGTGCAGGTTAATAATGTTCAAAAAGCTTTAGAGATTAATAACAAGCTGATAATTACAGTAAACAAATATAAACAGTAAAGCAAATTGAGAGATGTGTACATGAGAAATTTCAAAAAAGTATTAAAACCAATAAAATAGATTTAAAATAAAATGAAATAAAAACTATGAAACAGATAAAAGAGGTTAGGGTGCTGAACTGGTTTGAGCCAGACTGGTGACCTTTGTTACATGGCTTTCCTGACATCTACCGTCTCTACTCTACTGCTCTAATATAGGATTAAAAAAAGGATATAACAACGTATTAAAAATAGAAACAAAACTAACAACTGAACACTTTAGTAATTATTTGTTCCTATTGTTATTCCGCAAAGGATAAGGGGTTAAAACGTAAAATAACATGACAACAATAAGAAACACTTAAGCTGAATTCTCTTACTGTTTCTTCCAGTGTGTACCAATTCCAGGCCAGGGCTTTCGGCTGGGTCAGTACTGCTGCCGCTGTAAAGAAGGATACTACAACCCTGACACAGTCATTCAGGACTCAGGTAAGTCAATCTCAGACCACAGCAGCTTGAAAAACTAAGTATAACTAACTAAATTAATAACTATCTAATAAAAAGCTTCAGTTTTCATGAGGTTACTTCAACTTTTGGTCTTTAAAGTCCTGTAGACTGATTACTGTCCATTTAGCCAAACCCAAGATTCAGACATGACCCAATGGATGACGGTGTCGGTCAACCACTTTGTTCCAGTCTGAAATACTTCATCAACTCATAAATGGATTGCCATGAAGTTTTGCACAGACATTCAAAGTCCAAAGAGGATGAATCCTGTGGACTGTGGATTCTCTAGCGCAACATGAGATAGACATTTTTACTCTTATCAAAATATGAACTACTGGATGGATAATATTTAGAAATTGTAATGGTTTTCTGTTGACTGTCTGACTTTCATCAGGTGTCACCAACAAGTCAGAGTTTTCACTTATCCAGTGTAATATCTCAACATGTACTTGATGAATTGACACCAGTTACTGTAAAGACATGTATGGTACTTTTCCCAACAGTCACTGAGTAGTTCCCAGTTCTCATCAGTGCAGATGGCACCCTGTAAGAGCTGCTACTGTGGCAACATGGACATGATCCCTCACTAGCTTCCCACTTGTTAACACTTATATTTATTTTCAAGCCAGTAACCCCCCAGATTTTGGGGTGGTGGGAAAAAATGTACCCTTATCCCACTTGTGCACCTTTAAGGATATTCAAACAAAGAAGATAAACTTTTAGAGATATTTAATTATGATTTTCATGATTCATGCTGCTGTATGTTCTGTATGTAGGTTTGGAGATGTAAGTCACATTTACGTGAGATCTTCACATGGGTTTTGTGTAGGTGTAGATACATGTGTCTGTGTGTGATGCAGATGGCGGACCTGTGAACGAGAGTGAGAGCAGCACTCTGTGTTTCCCGGCCATGCCCATCTGTCTCCCATGCTGGCCGGGCTGTAAGAGCTGTCAGGATGGCACCCCCTGCTGGGTGCAGGAAGACTGGTTTCTGAGGGCCGGCGTGCTGGCCGTCCAAGGCATCTTCATGTTCCTCATCTTTGTCAGTATGCTGGTGGCCTACCAGCATCGTAGGAATCGGGTGAGTGAGGTCTTTTGGCTTAGTAGGGTCTCCGTATGGATGGGGTTTAGACGGCAAGATGTCAGTAAGGTGGTTCAGCCATGACACATTTTGTTACAAATTATGCTCTGTGTGTTTTTTGTCTTTTAATATCATTTTTTTAGTCCAACTGAAATTTAAAGCCTTTTTTGTCTACTACAGCATTTATGTAAATCACTTGTCCTATTTTCTTCTTTGAGGAAAAAAAAAACCAAAAGGGAGAATTTTAAATTCTTTAATTATTAATCAGGATGTTGATCATTTTGATTAAACACTGTTCTGCCATATGCTTATGTAGCTGGAGTTCTTATTTCTATACAACAAACCAAATCTTCTATAAAGTGATAACACTTCATTCTGACATAGGCAGAGTGGACGGTTACACTAAGCCTGATTGCATCCTGATACACAACACAAGAGAGACAACCTGCATTAGCTTTCCTGCTAAAGTTTTCTTCTTATCTAACTTACTAACATGAACACGTCTTCAGAAGACATCAGAATGCCTTTATATCCATTGTCTTGTCATGCACCTTAGCTTGTTGAATGAGCCACCAAACAAACATTTACCAGGGAAAGTCGACCCCTGATGCCAATTTGCAGACTAGATAGAAAATTAGTTGCTCAGCTGCAGCACATTAAACAGCATGTACATGTACCTGCTAATGTAACTTTGGACCCATCAGGTGCTGGTTTGGTCATTCCTCTTCAAAATTCCTGTTAGTGACACACTGTCCGTACATGACTTTTAGCTACAGTAGTTTGTTCACTTTGTCTCTGATCTGTACGATGTAACATCAGCAGCCTGCCAGCTGCTGTCAATCAAACACAGACACTAAGAAGTGTTCATGCAGTTAACAATAAGGGGGAAATATGTGATTATACTAAGCTAAAGTCATTATTTAGTCAATTAATAGTTGTTATTCTGGTTAGTTTTGTAATTTGAGGTATATTGTGTCTTTTCCCTCTTTGTGTTTCTGTGGTTGTAAGTTGTAAACTGTGGTGAAAATATAGTACAAAAAGAGGGACTTGGCACTAAAAACACTGTAATGTTGAAACATAGAAGACTTGATTTGACTCATTTGGATGGCTGAGGCTTCATATTAGCTCCAGATCAACTTTTAAATACATTTTTGAATAGAAGAAGGACTGTGGATTTTGTTCTCCATCACTTACTTTGTAAGTGCATTAAGAAGGGATCTTTAACCAACACCATAACTTCTGCTTTTAACTGTGCTTTCTCTTCATCTCATCCATCCTCAGAGGATCCGAGCGTCCGGCCTCCTGCTACTGGAGACGATCTTGTTCGGCTCTCTGCTCCTCTACTTCCCGGTGAGTGTCTGACCGAGCAGGCTGGCTGAGTGTGTCGCAGATTAAAGACTCTTTACAGATCACTGCACAGCACAGCGCCGCAGATTATATTATAATGGACAATTTGTGGGAGGGTGAATGGGGTGAGGGTGTGTGTGTGTATAAGTGGAAATGAGGTGGGTGAGTTTTCATAACATGTTTCTGCTCCAGTGATAGATTATCAATCAATCTTTAGATTCATTTTACCAATTAAAGAGCGATTAAGATACGCCGACCATGACTTTTTATCCATTTATCTGAAAGTGTTGGTTGATGTGACGTCCTGCTGACTCTGATGTGATTCAGTGTGTGTGTGCAGAGCTGGTGCTGTGCAGCGGGTCATTGATCATTTGTTGAATGTAATGTGTGAACATCTTAATGGATCGGTCTTATGGCAGCAGAGACTGACGATATATAAATGTTCTCTAATGTCTTTATTCAATTATGACGGAACCATTATGGAAATATATTCAGCAACCTGGTGGTGCCCCCCTCAAGACATGATTGACACGACTGTCAAAAAGCTGTTATTTTAAGAGACTGAAGAAGATGTTAGATGGTATATTCAAAGTGTAAGAAAGGGCTTTGGTGAAATTTAAAGGTGAACTGCAGCCCACGTGACTGACTGTAGTTCTGAAACCATAAAGTCTTAGAAGAAAGGTCACGGGTCACTCTGTCATCTCAGTGGGGCTTCATTGTGGTCGGGTGGGTGTCCATTTGATCTACAAACAGGTCATCTGGTGGATGTGTTGTTTGGTGTGTACACGATGGATGGCTATACTGCTGAAACTTCTACTCTATGCATTAATTTTTATTTTTATAGTTAGTTTAAAGGGAACATATTAATGAGGGGCTCTGCTGGAATATGTTTTCCTGATTTCCAGTTAAAAACTCCTTATTTATTTATACTGGTCCTTTATATTGGTCCTTCAGTTCAGCCTCTGTCTGAAACAGGTTGTTTTAGCTCCTGTCTCTTTAAGGCTCCCCTCCTGATGAGCCCACTGTGTTCTGATTGGTCAGCTTCAGGAAGTTTCAAGAAACTACGGAGAACAGATGAATAAACCATGGCAATACTTTTTTCTTGTTCTTTACTTGAATCAACAACTTTTCAAGTACATCCGTACATGTTCACGCCAAAGTACAATCCGAAATATGCAAGTGGACAATGCAAACAACACATCTTAATGGACGAATGGACGGTGGTTATTGGCCACAACCTGTAGGCAGCATTTTTAAATATGTTCATACCAGGTTTCTGAACTATGACCATGTTTAGCATACAACATGACATCATAACTGTATATAAATAACAGAAAATCACAAAAAGCTTTAACATTGATATCATCAATCAAAAAGATTGAAGAGAGAAAAGTCGGATTTCTGCTGGTTATGCAGTGTGCACACATTCACACCAGCTTGAACAAATACAAAAGCCTATTCTTCACTAAAGCTGCTGCCCCACATTCATTTTAACCCCTAAATGCCACTTATATCCATTATATTTTAATATGTGTCACATTAATAGGACTTGGAGCTGAATTTGCTTTTCAGTCTAAGAGTATTTAGCATTATTTGGGCTTAATACCAAATAAAATGTAATACAACTCTCACGCAACAAAGGCAGCAGAACTTGTGGATAAAGCACACTAAAGGTTATGATGTCCTCATGTGGTACCATCAAAACTTTTATTGCCAGTGAAGGAAGGGTGGTGAATATAAATCATTAGGGTTTTCTTTGTAGGGTTTTCTGTGATTTGTAAAATATTGGCAACTCAACTAGGAGGATTAACAGCCATTGAACTGGAAAATAGATTTTTAAAAATCCAATATTTTGGCAGCCTATGTGAGTATTTAGGACACTCCTACTGTGAGGTGTCCTTATTTTCCAACCTGCCAATATGTTTTGTCCCCTGTTCCCTGTAGTTTGTATTTAGTAGACAAGATGAATAACCTGCTGAGAAAGGTCATGTGTCATGTATGAACCGACCCACGTGTGAAAGCTAAAAACCAGACAGATATTTTTAAACACAGCAATGCTCTGTGCCTAAATGTGTCTTTTGAGTATCAAATACTCACTGTTTTTAAAGATGGCTCTTAAAGATTTGTAGCTTTCCTTCTCCTCAAGACCCAGAATCAGTATGAAACCCCAAAAAACCCCAACATTTAATCCTTTGTCATAGCTAAACAGACAACTTGTGTGTCACACTGTCATCTCCTAATTACTCTAAATCTCTGCTGGGAAAAGTGCATTGGGAGAGATGTAGCTCTGAATCCAAGTGTACTACAGCTGCTGTCTTCACCAAACCAAACCAACCAAACCGACTGCTTCTTTTAAGGGATGCATTACAAGGTTACAGGGAGTAAGTATTTGATTGCTAAAAGATTTAAACTGCAATATTCCTTTAAAGGGGCTTATTGGTTTTACCTCTTACCAGGTACCCCCATTTCTGTGCACAAACCCAAGAAGACTGTACTCAAAATTAACTCAATTCTACAACCAAAGTGAAAATAAGTATAGGTGATCCTGAGTTAAAAAAGTTAAGGGATCACCAAAGTGATGAAGATTCATTATTGATTAGGGGTCCCAGCTAGACTTTACTTTGTTTCATGCGGTCTCAAGCCATAAAGGTTTAGAACTACTGCGTTACATTAATGAAACAACTTGTATCAGTACTTTGACTGTTTGGCGATTAATTTATTTGCCATCTTACTGGTAGTTTGATGGAGGGTTGATATCAGTTTGTTCTCTGTACATTCAGTGGACAGGCTAGTCTGGTACCTGCTAGATTGGTGTGGACATGACACTGTGGTTAACTGCCACCAATAGAGGAGAAATGTCACTGTGGCTAATGTTAAGATGACTGTTGATGGACAGTTAAATACCTGATATAAAATTTCAGCTGGATGGTTATAAAAACACAAAATCTCCTTCTCTTTTCCAACATGTGTTGAACACAGAAGACATAATGTGTGTGGGGAGGTTTTCAAGTTGTTTTAACAGCACTTTTGGCGGCGCTGACGGTTAAGTAACAAATGTTATATATGAGAATGACTTAGACTTATTGCTGTTACATTAATTAATTAATTGCTGTTGAGTAGTAAGTAAAGTAACGTCATGACTTTTTTCAAATGTAAAGTACAAGTACCTCAAAATCGTATTTAGGCAGTACTTGATTAAATGTACTTAGCCGTAGTTACTTTGCAACACTGCCTGGTAGTGGTGCTAAATCTAAATTGTAGGAACTTCATTGTTCATTTAGTCAGTTTATTGTATTCATTATATTAAAATATCAGTTAAACTACCAAATGAACTACCAAACCTACAAAACCTAAAGAGCAACATTCCTCCCATTTTCATTGAGGTTATTGGGTTCTGGGCTCCACCCTCTATCAGTAGGTTTACCTCGACCAATCAGATTACGTCTTCCTCTAGTTAAGCCACACCCATAACAAAGATCCCAATCTGCCTCTGAGGGTAGCCCGATTCTGCTGATTAAAACCGTCTTCCTCCGACGTCCGCACATTGTCTCTGATTCTATATGTATTCAATCTGAGCAGTTTATCCTTTATGAGTGGTTTGAACACAGCGACGAGTATTCGCATTCACATTTTAGGCTTTAGTTGATGCTCTTATCCAGAGTGACTGACACTGACTGTCACAGTGGAATGAGCTTAATTCCTGGATTACAGTCATCCACTCTACAGGCGCTGTTTCATACTGAACGGCGCTGTTGTTGGATGTGACTGAAAGTATTAAGAATGAAAATAAAAAGGAAAAACAAACATGAGTCTCTTTGAGCTGATATAAGATGTTTTGTTATTATTCATATGCAGGAAAACTGTCTGTAGTATGATGGTGAAATTAGTGGTACTGTATCAGCAGCAGTTTCACTTGTAGTATTTGTGATGGCGCCAGCAGTAACTGTACTGCTTGTAGTTTTAACAATACCAAAGTCATAGCAGTAGTAGCAGCAGAAGGAGCTATAGTAGTAGTTGTGGTACTAATAGTAGTCTAAAGGCAAACTGAACAAACCTGTTTTAAGTTTTTGGACTTTTTCTCTCTTTCTACTGTCTGTTAGTAGTAGTAATAGATTTGTTTAGTAATAATAATTGTACTTTCTTTTTCCTTTTCATTTATTTAAACAGCCAAAAAACTTGTTGAGATTAAAAGAGAGAGATTAAAAAAGAGAGACGAAAATACAAACAACATAATCAGATGAAAACAACTTTCACAAACAACAAACAAGTGAGCACAGCATGCAAAATATTCAGTTTATATGAAAATCTAGTTAAGATTACCATCAAAACTGAATGGTAGTCCAAACAAAAAGCAGCAATTATACAATATTACAGAAATGTGTGTCTGTACAGGTGGGTCGTTAAAAGTTAAAAAAACAACAACAAAAAACTAATTAATAATGATACTAGCATACATAGCATATTTCATCATAATACAGTATATTAAGTCGCAGTTGTTGTCCACACTGTTGCTGTTTGGCTAAATCATCTCTGTGCTCTGCAGGTCTTCATCTTGTACTTCAGGCCGAGCACCTTCAGGTGTATCCTGCTCCGCTGGGTCCGAATGTTGGGCTTCTCCATCGTCTACGGCACCGTTACACTGAAAATGTACAGGTAGGTTTTGGCAGATTCTGTCTTTACTTTTATTTTTCTGTAACATTACCTTATATTTTTTATTCTTGACATAAATAAATGTTATGATCTACAGTCGGTTGACATTAAACAAAAAATGTAATCTCTATTAACTTCATAAAAACTAATATTTGTGTCTTAAATATAGACTAGTAATTCTTTTTTCCTGCTGCACAGAAAATATCTAATGTTTTAATCAATACGTTTTTGCAGTTATAGAAACTAAACATATAGCAAATTGAAACATGTTCAAACCTGCTTGTTGAATCTTGGAAAAACACAACCGATTAAAAGATAATCAGACTAGTTAATCTGTAATTCTCAGATTTGTTTTGATCTTAAGGTCTGTGGTCTTTTGAATCTTTCTACTTTAAGTCTGCTGTTTTTTGCTTTTTTTTGCCCATCCCACCTTTTTGACCCTATAACAGCCATGGAAGATGTAATAAGATTCTTTACTGAAGTACAAGTACCAATAAAACAATGTAAAAATACTCCATTACAAGTAAAAGTCCTGCATGAAAAAATCCCACTTAGGTAAAAGTATTAGCAGCAAAATATAGTTAAAGTAAGCAGCGTGTTACTGTTGTAACTGCTGGAGGTGGAGCTGGTTTCAACTACTTTATATACAGTTAGCTAGTTAGTCCAGTGGTTCCCATCCCTATGTTGGGACCCATGTGAGAAGTTTAGAGGGAAAAATCAGTATTTGGTGGAGCTGTTAACAACTCATAGACATCTGAAAAGTGAGCCTGACTACACACTGCTTTTTGGTTTCATCTTTAACAATGTGTTGTATTTTAAGAGCTTGTCATATTATCCATTGTGTCAAATCTTCATCTGAAAAGTAACTAAAGCTGTTAAATACATGTAGTGGAGTAGAAAGTACAATATTTCCCTCTGAAGTATAAAGTAGCATCACATGGAAATACTACAGTAAAGTACAAGTACCTCAAAATTATACTTAACTACTGTACAAAATACCCTGAGGATGTTTTGATAAATCATTTTGTCTTCATTATCCAAATATTGATTCTTGCCTCTTCACAGGGTGCTGAAGGTGTTCCTCTCACGAACAGCCCAGAGGATGCCCTACATGTCCAGCCTCCACTTGCTGAGGATACTGGGAGTGATGCTGATGACGGTAAGCTGGTTCCTGTGTGCGTGGACGGTGGGTGTCCTGCAGAACCGTGACAGGAACATCCCAGTGTTCATCAGAACCAACACAACGGATGGTCAGGGCTTCAACCTGTGCTACCTGGACCGCTGGGACTACATGATGGCCGTGGGTGAGTGGCAGCGAAAGTGAAGCCTTGGCCCTTGAAAGAGAGCGTCCATTTCACTCCACAACGCTATTCAAAATTTTTATTATCTAAATGTTTGGTTTTATCATTTAATTTGTTTACAAGTAAACCAAAATGTTCACTAAGCGCAGACAACTGAGTCTCTATGAGCATGTTAATGAATTCTATCAAACTTTAAGAAGTTAAAAAAATCAATTAACACAATTTCCTCATAGATTTTGACTTTTGATAATGCTCAACAATTTATTACACTAAAGCCTGTATTAACTTTATCTAAACATCATCAACATCAACATGGAAAAATGCTGACATTTAAAAAAAAAATACAGTTAATCACAGTTTGGGTCCTATTTTTGTTGTTTTAGTCATAATTTCTTATAGTTTACACACATGTAACATTGCTACTACAAGCTCTTACAAAGCAAGAAGCAGGGCTCAGGCAGGTTGTGAACAGGAAAATAATTCAGCTTCATTATCTAAACCACTTTATTCGGAGATAAAATCAGAAGCGAGTGCACCTGAAATGTCTGTAATTGTGCATGTGTGTGTGTGTGTATGATGCTAATACTAATGTAGATCAAAACTGAATCAGTAAATTATGGTAATACTCCAAAGTTGTATTAAACAAGAATGCACCTGTCAAAGTATCAGTTTTACTTCCGACTACCTTAGGTGACAGTTTAAACACTATTTAGCATTTCATCAGTATTAGCAATGATAGAAATCTATTAAACTTAAACAAATTGAAGACATCAGCGTAATCTTTCCTTTCTTTCTCTTGCCACAGCGGAGCTTCTGTTCCTGTGCTGGGGCAGCTCCCTGTGGACTGCCGTCAGGCCGGTCCCTTCAGCCTTCCACGAACCTCGCTACATGGGCATCGCCATCCACAACGAGCTACTTCTGTCCTCCATGTTCCACTTATTACGGTAAACAAGGAACGCAACCCATGTCTCTGACTGAAGGTGCACTACAATTCACCCTCAGCATTATTATACAAACGTGACACTGAGGTCGGACAATTTTATGTTTTCTGTGTCCTTCAGGTTTACCTTCCCTTCTCTCCATCCTGATTGGATGCTGCTACTCTCCTTCACACACACCCATGCGACCATCACTGTGACACTCGCCCTGCTCTTCATCCCCAAGGTAAATCAGTTATATGGTGGAATAATGGGTCGTATTAGTCAACAGGTAATCAACTGATCAGAAAATCAATGTTTGATGAGTAATACGTGTTGAATAATGTTATCAGTATGCATAAAAATACAGTGGTAGTGAGTGTACAGTGTCACTTCTTTGTGCCCATTTGTACCTTATATTCAGGTGACACAGTACATGAACTAGAATGTATGTGTCATATTTTATAATCACATTAATTGAAGTGATAGTATATTAGGTACTGTTGTTGTGTCAGATTCAGGTGTTAACACACTATATGAGGAGATCCTTTCATTTCTTGTAACAGAAAAGCTGTTTTATTTCTGATGAAAAACTTACAACCGCAACATGTTTTCTGCGTCATGTTGTGCCTTCTGCACCCTTTGCCGAAACCAAACAGACTATTTCCAGAATGTGAGAATGTATCTGACACTGACAGTCTCCTGCTGTGTGTTACATGTGTTAAAGGGTTGATTCCCTGGACAACGTCTGAAGTTCATGTGTGAAAACGGCTTAAGATTCAGTTCCTTCCTTCTCTAGTTTTATCAACTAGAGTCAATGGATCACAAAATCCCATTGGATTAATCTTGGACAGAGTTCTGCTATCGCTAGAAAATGTTCTTTGCTATATTTTTGTTTACATATGTGACTTATTTACTTACAAGTTATATGTTTCTGTATGTTTTACAGTTTCTATATGTGTCTAAGCCTGTGAAAGAGGAGATTGCAGCAGAGGTGTATGAAGATGAGGTGGACATGCGGCGCTCCGGCTCATACCTCAACAGCAGTTTTCACTCTGTTTGGAATGAGCCCAGTGTGGACCCGGAAGACTTTCGGGTAAACTCACTTGTCCCCTCAGAACGATGTTATCACTTTGCATTGAGACATAATTTACAAAGGGTGGAAGAAATTCCAAATGTCACATTTAAATAAAGAAAATAAATGTCCCTTAATTTCAGTTATGACCACATGTAGACTCACTTAAACAGATCTTAAATGTATTATAATTTAAATAATAAATTACAAGTCATTACTCACAATCAACGGTAGAATAAACAAATGTTATATGACCTTTCTCCACCCTTTACCCTTTTCTTATCCTAAACTGTGCTGTTCTTACATACACATGTGCCTTTTACCTTTCCTCTGACTTGTTACTCTCCATGTCTCTTCCTCTCCTCAATTATTTCCACCATTCCCTCAATCCCTCCATCAATTCCACCCTTCTTTATATACACCAGGATGAACTGAAGAAGTTATATGCCCAGTTAGAAGTCCACAAGACCAAGAAGATGACTGCAAACAACCCTCATCTGTCAAAGAAGCGAAGTTCTCGATGTACATTGGGGAGATCCATAATTAGACGAATTGTTGAGATACCAGAAAGCATGAGCCGGCAGTGCAGCCGTGAGGAGAAAGATGGTTCCTTCCGCAGTAGAAATGTGAATATGTCTGATTCTTTTAGGAGGTCCCCAGATACTGTCAGTATCAGTTACAGAAGTTCAATTGCGTCACGATCACCATCCATTCGCAAATCCCAAAGTGATTATCACTATGTCAGAGAAAGAGAGTCCTCCAGGCGTGAATCCTCCAGGCGTGAGTCCTCCAGGCGTGACTCCTATTTAAAGCCCAACTCCGTAAAGAGATGCTCCCAGCGATCTGAGACAGACTCCTTAGACATCCCACCAGTGGTCTGTAAGTCAGCCAGTGCCCAAAATCTGACAATCGATACCAATCTTCTGCATCCCGATCACACCAGGCTTCATAAGTCCTGGAGTCTGACTTCCAATAACAGCCATTCTATGGAGAACATACCAAAGGTTAACAGATCCAGCACAGTGCTGAACAAGTCCAGGCAGAGCATCTCCATTAGTGACCAGACCAAGAGTGCTCTCCAGTCAGAGTCATTTGACAAGGCTGAGGTCTGTCCTTGGGAGTTAGATCCTGAACAATCAGGGGACAAGAACCAGAAACATGTCACTTATGCAAATTCCCAGGATGGTGAGCAAGAAAGGCCATCATCCCCAGTTGGGCTGGTCTGTCCTTGGGACCATTTGCCACCTGTAGAAAAAACTCCTTCAGTGGAAAAGAGTGAAACTGAGTCTCCCAAACCACAGGCCCCTGTGTCAGCAAGTGCACCAGGCTCTCCAAGACCAAAGGTCACAAAAGATCAGCGTGTCTTCTCCTTCCGGACAACCTCCAGTAAGTGGCTCTCTGTGAAATCAATTATGGGATCCATGGATTCAGGCAGCAGGTCCAGCAGGGAGGGAAATTTAAATATAGAGGATTCTGTTTCACAAAAAAGTCAGGATAGTGCTTCCACAACACCGAGGTTAGGAACATCTAATAGACGTCCAAGCGTGGAAAAGAGGTCACTGCAGAAAAGAAGTATGACAACAGATGGAAAACCATCCCTTGTGAAGCAAAATGCAATAAGACTGTCCTCTGTGGATTCCTCAGAAAGAAGCCCAAGACGGCTTGTGATTGTCAAATCTGCCATCTATCCCTTGGACACAGATGATATGCAAAAAGATGGCACATATGAAAATGTGTTTTTATCAAGGCAGAACAGCAAACGTAGTAGTATAGGTTCCTGGGAGACTGGCAGCACACCAAGGACTCCTTCAACTCACAGAAGAGGTAGTAATCGAATCACACCAGTTCGTACTATTTCTCATGCAAATATATGTCCATGGGAAGAACCTGGTACTCTACAGCAAGGACAGGGACCAAGGAAGCAGCAGAGCGTTAAAGCAGACGTCTGCCCTTGGGATTCACAAGTATCTGAACGAACTAATCTATGTCCATGGGAAGATCAAGCGAGTGTGAGCAGACGAGGAAGTGGTTGCAGTGAAATGACTCCTTGGGAATCACAAGATCTTCCGGTTGTTGCTCATGCTACCTTGTCCAGAGATTCACGGAAACAGTCTTTGAAACCTTCAATAGATGTATGTCCCTGGGATACTACAGAAAACCCCTCACCTTCAGTGAAACAAGATGCTAATGTTTGTCCGTGGGATGTTCAGGACAAGGCTGAAGTTGTATATGAAAACCTAAATCGTTCGAACACCAAGGGATCGCTGGCAGTGCCCTCACGACATGAAGTTATGAAAACTGCTGTCTCTCCTAGTACACCAAAAGAAAGTTTAAGAAGGGAGCAACTTCCCCAAACAAAATCACCTGCCATGCATTTGGATAGACAAGTGACCAAGACAACAGAAAGTTGTCCATGGGAGTTCCCAGATCCACCTAAATTAGAAAATATTTGTCCATGGGAAGAGGGAAACACACAGCCAACAAATACAGGCTCACCTTCACAAATGACCATCAAGGCAGATATTTGTCCCTGGGATTCAGGACATCAAGACAAACCAGGAGACTCACAAAAAGGTGTATTGTCTGTGCAAGGTGTATCAGTACAGATAGAGGATACTGATGCAAGAGTAAATGTATGCCCCTGGGATACTGAGCAGCCTGAAAAAATTGCAGCTACCAAGATGGTGTCACAAGGAACAGAAAGACAGTCAGATGTTTGTCCTTGGGAAACTGGTGGACCAGATCCAGGAAAGACAGAGGCCTCCAAAGAGAGTTATAGAAGGCAAAATACAGCTCAGACCAATGTTTGTCCATGGGAGACAGGGGGAGAAGAAGCAGGCACAGGAAATTCCCAGGAAAATGTTTGTCCATGGGACACAGATGCCCCAAAAATTGTTCAACAGCAAGACAGACCTCGGATAGGTGTTTGTCCGTGGGAGACGGATGAACCAAAAGTTCAGAAAAAGCAAGATAGCGCTCCGTCAGATGTTTGTCCATGGGACACAAATGAGCCGAAAGTTCTACAAAAGCAAGATAGCGCTCAGGCAGATGTTTGTCCATGGGACACAGATGCACCAAAAGTTCTGCAAAAGCAAGACAGTGCTCGGGAAAGTGTTTGTCCATGGGACACAGATGCACCAAAAGTTCTGCAAAAGCAAGACAGTGCTCGGGAAAGTGTTTGTCCATGGGACACAGATGCACCAAAAGTTCTGCAAAAGCAAGACAGTGCCAGGGAAAGTGTTTGTCCATGGGACACAGATGCACCAAAAGTTCTGCAAAAGCAAGACAGTGCCCGGGAAAGTGTTTGTCCATGGGACGCAGATGCACCAAAAGTTCTGCAAAAGCAAGACAGTGCTCGGGAAAGTGTTTGTCCATGGGACACAGATGCACCAAAAGTTCTGCAAAAGCAAGACAGTGCTCGGGAAAGTGTTTGTCCATGGGACACAGATGCACCAAAAGTTCTGCAAAAGCAAGACAGTGCTCGGGAAAGTGTTTGTCCATGGGACACAGATGCACCAAAAGTTCTGCAAAAGCAAGACAGTGATCGGGAAAGTGTTTGTCCATGGGAGACTGAAGAGCCAGCAGTTGTCCAAAGGCAAGACAGGGCTGCAACGGAGGTTTGCCCCTGGGAAACTACAGATCCACAAACTTCAAGTGAAAGCAGGCCTGATAATCTGAAGAGTGACAAAGATGATGTCACACAGAACCAAGAGCCTCTCTATGTAGAAGAAGCTCGAGCAGATATCGGCACAGAGGAGACAGATGAAGCTAAAGAAAACATAGCCCTGGGCCGGCGTGACGTTATGTGTTCCTGGGAGATGGCAAGGAGCAGATCTGGTTCATTCACAGATAATGCCTCTGACGTTTTCACATGGGAGCCAGAGAATATTCCTGAAGAAGACGAAGATGACGATGCAGAATTCGCTGCTGAGGCCCTCGTATTCCCACCTGACTTTTGACCTAAACCTATCTTGTATTTATTTTCACTTACGGTTAAGTGAACTAAACATTTTGGAAAACCATTTTGGTGGTGCCCAAGTGATGGTCAGGGGAACTTTTTGTTTTTTATTTCAGACTGCTGCCTCAGCTCAGCTGGAAAAGCTGAAAGCCCTTTCTGATGGTGAATTACTTGGGCTCATGAAAGGTAGAAGCTAGAACCATGTTATTACAGGTTGGACTGCTTATTTTTGCCGCTGTCCACTGAGAAGCCTGTAGTAGAGGCATGATGAGGGTGACACTGTAACTTGTGCAAGCCTGACTAAAAACTTTTCTTTTTACTGAAGCACATATCTCAGACTCATTATGTCCCTCACTGATCTAGCAATGAACTACGAACATTTCTTGGTTGATAGAAGGGCATCTAAGACATTTAGATGAAAGCCTTTTTCTTCCTGCTTCTACCCCCCATTTTAAATTAAAATGTTTTTATGTCTTTGTATGTTTTTAGGTGACAGTTTGCCATGTATGTATGTTGGACCTATGGCTGGGGTGAATATGTCACAAAACTTAAACTAAGCAGGTCCACAACGCTAATCCACAATCAGCACAGGACCCAACAGATGGAACTCTTAACCAGCATACACCAGATAAATTCAGTCTATTTTGTTCTTTTGTGGAAATAATATTTTCAAAGTAGAAGAAAGTGCAAGTGTAAAGTAGCGCAGCCAGGAAATTCAAATTTCAATCAAGAATTAATGATTGATAAAACTATGCATACATGTTTGCTCAAAGGAAATTTCGATATTTTTCAACCTGTACCCTATATTTCCCATCTTTTTGTGTCTAAGTGACTAATAAGGACAAAAACTGGTCCAGTACCAAGCAAGTACTGAGTTAGCAACCACTGCACGTCCACTAAAATGCTCATTTTCGCCGCTGACAGGCTGAACATTATCGAAAAGACCAGACTGAGTAATCAAAGGTTTTTCTTTACCTTTCACTTGATCCAATCTGTTTATTGTTGTGTCTAACCAAGTCTTCCTCAAGGAAATGTCTCATTTTGAAATCTCACAAGAGTTGAGTTGTTGTTGAAATCAGCGACATATTCAACCAGGACTTTGAAAATCTTTTATATAACAGAATGAGACTTCTCCTTGAGTGAGCCTTGGTTAGACACAACAACAAACATAATGGATCAAGCGAAATGCAAAAAAATGTTTTATTTTTCTGTATGGTCATTTTTATAATGTTGTCAGACACTACAAAAACATTCACTTTTAGTGTACGTACATTGACAGGGTGTTATTTCCCCATTGGATTACATTGCAGCTCATTTGCTGCTGGCTGCGGCACTCTCGTTCAATACTGGACCAATTTCAAATACTGTTGTCTCCATTAGTCACTTGGACACAAAATGATGGTAAAGTAGCGTCCAGGTGGAAAAATACTGAAGTTTCCCTTTAAGTGACTGATTTCATGCCTAAATGCTAATGATTAACATGACTCTCTCCCTTTTGATTCAGTCATAATAATGGGAAACATAACATTCCACCACTTCATATAAAAATTAAATAAAAAGGCAAAAATGTGCATAATTTACCATAAACTCAATCTTACAGCCTAAAATTTCTACTCTATAGAGTGGAGTGAAAATTGCATAATCTCTTTATTTCTGAACATATAGAAAGTGATGTCATTGCTTATTATATGGATGCAATGAACTAGACACCAATTTCACCAAAATGGGACAATGTGATGAGAAACTGTTAAAAAATACATAGTTTAAATGTTTAGTAATTGCAATGAATGTTAAATTGATGAATACTGTATCCTTTGAAGACCTGATCTAATGTCACAAATAATGTGACTTGTGGAGGTTAGGCCTAATTTCAATAACTGCAGAAGGTTACGTCGCTAGGGATACTCCCCCTTAATTGGTAAGCTTAACAACTGCAAGTTTGGGTTTTGGTTGAACACATTTTTTTTGCAGGGATAACAGTGTCATCATCATTGAAAGATACAGTAGTTACGTCTTATGTATTACAATTATATTTACAAATATGATTTCTGTAAGTACTAGATTCTCAGAGATCCTTCTTGATGACCCATTTTGTATGCAGAGGCACGATAACACTGAAGAAACAACTCAGTCATAATTACGTGAACATGTCTTATGACTCTTAGTCTTAAGGGGATGTATTATGCAAACTTCCATGCCTATATTTATATTCTGGGGCTATACTGGAATATCTTTGCATGATCTCCAGTTAAAAACTGCTTGTTTATCTTATACTGGCTCTTTATGCAGCCCCTCAGTTCAGCCTCTGTCTGAAACAGGCTGTTTTTTGCTCCTGTCTCTTTAAGGCCCCTCCTCCTCGTCCTGATGAGTTCACTCTGCTCTGATTGGCCAGCTTTCTGCGACTCCAGAGGCTACGTAAACAAATAGTTCTTGTAGGATTTAACTTTTTTTTTCTTACGGTTTACTCAAAATGTCAGTTTCTCAAATACATCAGCACATGTTCGAGTAGAATTTAGGCAGTGTGTAGACATGCACGAACAATTTGACATCATCACAAGGAGGAAGTAAGTAGCTAACTTTACAAACGAAGCGTCCAGAGGTGGTTACCCTGAGTTTTGACTTGAAGGCAGCATTTTTACATACGTTCACCTGAAGTTTTGGAACTCAAACCATGTTACCATACCATTATAAAAATGACAAAAAGCATGTTATATCTCCTTTAACAAGCCTATATTTCACACTCTGAGAAGGAAACAAGGTTCAGATTTATTATTATTATTCAACATTTAAATGCAAATAATTGTAACTTTAAAAGCAGTATTTGGTGGATAAAACTTACAATGTTAACAGTAGTCTGTATTGATGTAATGAACATCTTCATGCCAGCAGCAATTGTGTCAGTTTTCTCAAACGGCGGCAATCATCAGCATCATTCAGTCCCAAACAGCGACAGTGACTCGAGGTTTCTTTTTATGTCATTGTTAAACCAATGCACCAGGGTTTTTTTGGTTTTTTTTGTCAATGGAGTGACCTAATTCTGTGAGCATTGTTGCATGTTTGTGTGTTTTTGAATGAGCGTGCTGTAATTTGTTGTCACGTAAGAAGAAGAAGAAAAAAAAAAGTTGTTGTAATCCATTCCTTGATTTGAAGAGAGAAAACTGTTTTGTATGTATCTTCTATGACAGATTATTCTGATAAAAGAAAAAGAAAATCCACTGAAATCTACTGGTGTGAAGCAAAGCAGATGGGACACTTTATTTTTGTATTTTTCCCCCCTGAGGGCAACATGCAGTATATTCATCACAGAAATAAACCGTACAATTTCTGGAAGTCTGTTTATTATTATTTCTCTTTTTACATGTACACATTAAGTTAGTCTCATAAAATAAAAAAAAACAAAGTCTTGAAGAGAATTGTTGTAATCCAGACTGTTGTGTGGTGGTTTGTTCATCCTAAAAAATTCACCTGCTGCTTTAACATTGTGAACAGCCAACAGCGTTTTCCAAAAAGAACAAAAAGCCTCCAGTGGGAGCCTGGTTTACTGCCAAAGTCGACTAACTAACCAACCAGCCACTGCCAAATTTCTAAACAGCATTTGGCCCCATGACTGCTGTTAATGTCCAACAGTGGTTTGAAGAAAAGGAGCAGTGCCCCCCGGTGGTCTATTTATGCCACTGTACCGCCTCTGGTTTGGGAACTTCATATTTGAGGGCCTCGAACTCTTCTCCTGGTTTCAGAGCTGGACCAGCAATCATAATAGTCTGAAAGAGAAAGAAGTCAAACTTTAGGAAGATAAATTAATATATATCTCAAATTGTCTCATGGTTTACTGATAAATAATGTAACAGTATATTATGTTACCAGTGGACTTTGACTGTCAGGAGCTCAAATAGTGAAGCAGGTTTTTCTTTCTGTAATCATTCCTTCTGTTCATACTGACCATTAGAAAACCCCTTTACAGTCCTCACTTTGATCGAAAATGCCTTGTAAAGTAGATGATCAGCTTCTATTGAGCTTCATCAGTGTGAGTTAGTCATATCAAGTGATATCTGACACATTTACAGTCTTTTTAGCATCAAATTCCCTCTTAGTGTTTCCCTGTTGAGCTGTGGTGGAAGTATAGTAACACAAAGACTTTGCTACTAAAAACACTGTAACGTTGAAACACAGAAGATGAAGATTTGACTCATTTGGACGACTGAAGCTTCATATTAGCTTTAGATTAAAACTTTTAAACTCCATCACTTACATTTTAAACATTATGAAGGGATCTTCTAATGGTCAGTATGAACAGGAGGAATCATTACAGCAAGAAAAAACTGGTTTCAATGTTCATTTGAGCTCCTGACTGTTGATTTAAGATACTTGAGAGATTGTGAACCTGCCCTTTAGCTGCTGAAGAAAAACCTCCTTTATTCCCTTTCTGTTTTATAATCCCTGCAGATGGTTTTAGAATAAGGAAGTATTTGCCATTTACTTTGGTTGCTTTCAATTTTTATAAACAAAGTTGAAAAACCCTGTATACACACACGAGCAGATGAGTTATGATCATGTAAAATCTGGTTTTATTTTGTGTCACAGCTGGCGAAACTGCTCTGCCCTCATTTTTCCGTTGGCTTGACTGATTTCGATTGACAGGCGGCGGAGACAAAAATAAATAACCACAGAAATAGTCAAAGAAGAGGTTTGGTGAAGCTAATTTAGGATATCTGCAGCACATGCATGTACAAACTGCCATTGTTGATTTAAAAAAAGGTACAAATAAACATCCATGTTTTTCACAGCTGGAGACAAACACCATCTAAGGTTTGTCTTGAGACTTAAAGCATTATGGTATCATTAATTAAATAATCCAATTAACTTGGTTCTCTTGTTATGAATAAAAGATGGTGAGAAACTTTCTTCTGTCTTGTTTAAAAGTATCATAAACAAACTATGAGACTGAAGATGTTTCCTTTAGAGCTGCATCTAACTTACTTATTTTCATTATTGATAAATCTGCTTATCTTATATATAAAATATCAGAAAACAGTGAAAATGTCAGTTATAATGTCTTCAAATGTCTAAAATCCAAAGATATTTAGTTTATTGTCTTTCTATGTATGACACAGAAAAGCTTAAACTCCCCACGTTACAAACTGATTTTAAAATGATCACAATAGTTCGCAATGATTTAACCGATTAAGCTTCAACAATTAGCCCTTACAGCTCTGGTCTCCAGCACAGACCTCGTCCCCACTTTTTATATTCATCTAACAGACACTTTTGCAGAAACTCTGCTGGCGTCTGTCAGGCTGCATCTGTCAGGAACATCTGAGACAGCGTGGAGGCTGAGTCACAGATTTAAGGTGATTATGTTCCACGTTTTGCACCGATGTGTGTAATGCAAGTCATCTTCTATTCTGGTCTTGCCAACAGAATGTCATTACAGTGCAAAGACTGGCACGGACGCTTAACACAACCTCTCAGGAATTCACCCCCGTGGTCTGTGTTTATCCACCGATACGAGTGTCAGATGCTGCTTGTATCACAATAAACTTCAGGAAACAGATTTACAGATGATCCAAAGATCTGAGATACAACACTAGTAACCAGCCCATCACCTGAGTGTTATTTAACCCTCCTGTCGTCCTCCCGGGTCAAATTGACCCCGTCTGTTTTTGACTGTTCCTTCTTTCCTTCCTTCTGTCTGTCCGTCCTTCCTTCCTTCCTTCTTCCTTCCTTCCTTCCTCCCTCCTTTCCTTCCTCCTTTCCTTCCTCCTTCCTTTCCTTCCTCCCTCCCTCCTTTCCTTCCTTCTTCCTCCCTTCCTTCCTTCCTCCCTCCTTCTTCCTTACTTCCTCCCTCCCTCCCTCCTTCCTTCCTCATTTCCTTCCTTCTTCCTCTCTTCCTTCCTTCCTCCCTCCTTTCCTTCCTCCTTTCCTTCCTCCCTCCTTTCCTTCCTCCCTCCCTCCTTTCCTTCCTTCTTCCTCCCTTCCTTCCTTCCTTCCTTCCTCCCTCCTTCCCTTCCTTCTTCCTTACTTCCTCCCTCCCTCCCTTCCTTCTTCCTCCCTTCCTTCCTTCCTCCCTCCCCCCCTCCTTCCTTCCTCATTTCCTTCCTTCTTCCTTCCTCCCTCCCTCCTTTCCTTCCTTCCTTCCCTTCCTTCTTCCTCTCCTTCCTTCCTTCCTTGACTCGAGGACAACAGGAGGGTTAATATGGACATAATCAACATTTTTCATAGTGTGTAACGTGCTTGTGGCTCATAGTAACAAATCTACAGAGAATTATCAGTGACTCTGCAGCTCCTCTCAGCTTTACAGAGCGTTATAGTTGAGTTTCAGCTCATTGTTTAACTGTCTGGCTGAAAGTTTACTGTCTTGATTCACTCTCAGCGCTCTCATAGCGTCATTTTCTGAGACAAAGCTGTTAAAAAAAAGCCCCTGTACACTACCTGCTCAGCACCAAACAGCAATCAGACACAGTTATCTGTAGACTAGCTGCTGAGCATAGTGGAGCATTTAGCAGCTAAAGAGCTCCAGATATTTCCCAAGCAACTGTATTTTATAGAGGTGTGGATTAAACTTTATGGTCATTTTAGGAAGCTGTAGTTTGTGGCTCTGTTATACTCCGAGGTGATTCTACTACCTTCATTGATACAAAAAGGTCTGGACAAAATATCAGAAACAGTTTCAATAAAAATGTAACATTATGACCTTCATGAAGGTGGGATTTATTGCACGGCTGTTGTATAAAACCGAGCGAACGTCCTGCTGTCACATTGTGGAGGTTAAACAGTAACACGACGAGGAGCTCAACGACGGGAGGATTATTTGGGAGATATTTATAAGACTGCTTTATGAGAAGAAGTAAAAGCCGTATAGAAAAAGAACATATAAAAGCATATTGAACAGCAAAGCATATAAAAAATAATTTATGGAAAAAATAATAAAACGATATTGAAAAGCTTGAAACGCTAAACGTATTTCAGCGACCCCGTTCCCGTGGTTGTTAAAGTGAAGTATGAACCGTCCGCTTAATAAAGGTTTTTTAATTTCCCTCTGACAGATAGAGTGTCTTGAACCTCTGCCTTTTTTCTTACTAAAAGGATAAATGTTGTCAGTCGGAGCGGAGCGGAGGGTCACCTTAATAATCGGGTCCTTGGCTGGAGCCCAGGATGGCACTATTTTCCCGTGTAACCTCCAGCGGCCGTACGGGTTGGTGAGGTGTCGCTCTATGACCACATACTCCAACACGTCCTTCGGCTGCTCCTCGCTGCCCAGCATCAGCCTGCCGAAGCGGTCGTAGATTGCCAGAGTCTGCAGGGTGAGAAGACATAAAAAAAAAAGGTTAAGTGATGCATCCAAATCCTAAATCTAGCCTTGGATTCTAATCTCAAGCCAAGGGAAGAGTTGCCCATAGGGCTGGACGATATGGACAAAATCAAATATCACCATATTTTAGACCAAATACCTCGATATCGATATTGCAACAATATTGTAGAGATGACTGTCGATGCTTTCACAAAAAATGTACCCAATGAAACAATGAAAAGTGGGTAAAAGGTATATAATAGAACAGCTAGAACAGTCTGGTAAGTTCAGAAAATTATATTACGATATCCAAAATCTAAGACGATATCTAGTCTCATATCACGATATCGATATAATTTCAATATATTGCCCAGCACTTTTTTTTATAGTGCAGATAAAGAAAGTCTTGACTGGGCCACTTTTTGTATTAGTCTAATGTCCCAATTAATCAGTCCTTATCCAAGTAGGTTAACCTTCGTGTCGTCCTCCCGGGTCAAATTTACCCCGTCAGTTTTGACTGATCCTTCTTTCCTCCCTTCCTTCCTTCCGTCTGTCCTTCCTCTTTCCTACCCTTCTTTCTTTCCTTCCTCCATCCCCCTTTCTTCCTTCCTTCTGTCCTTCCTCTTTCCTACCTTCTTTCTTTCCTTCCTCCATCCCCCTTTCTTCCTTCCTTCTGTCCTTCCTGCCTCCCTCCCTCTTTCCTTCCTCCCTTCTTTCTTTCCTCAGTCCTTCTTCCCTTTTCTCCCTCCCTCCTTCCTTCCTTCGTTCTTTCGTTCTTTCCTCCGTCTTTCCTTCCTTCCTAACTCCCTCCTTTCCTTCCTTCCTTACTCCCTCCTTTCCTTCCTTCCTTCCTCCCTCCTTTCCCTCCTTCCTTCCTCCCTTCTTCCTCCATTCCTTCCTTGACTCAAAGCCAACAGGAGGGTTAAGGGCATTACTCAGTGTGTTATCCCCCTTGGTGCGGTTTGTATGGGCAGATGTGAAAGACCAAAACAACCAGACCAAAACCTTATTGAGGAGGTGGTCTCAGTCTGGTTAGAAACAAACTCAGATACGATCCGACCCAACTGCAGGAAACATGGCGCATTTCGGGCTAAACCAGCTTACGTAGCTTGCTGTGCTGTGCATTATGTTGCCTATTCACCGACTGAAAACGTTGACTAAAGGCTGCACATCTTCGCATAACGTGAAACAACACATTGTTTGAGTGACATTGCCTTGAAGTAGGACTGTCACGATAACTACTATTAATAGACGATATATTGTCTCAGAAATAATCGCGATAAACGATATTATTGTCATTTGAAGATCATTTTATACCACTGATATAAAGATAATATAATAGCATAATATGGGATGGGAGAGTGAGCTCTGACTGCCATTATGTTTGGGGACACTACTCACTTAGCCAATGTAACATGAATAGCCTCTTAGCTGCTAATGTGAAGTGTGGCAATACTGAGGTCAAAGGTCAACTTCCACGTATCATACGATAAGTCCATATATAGACATGATGATGTCATTATCTGCCAACTTGACCAGGACTCCCTGACAGAAGAGTAGTTGTATCTTAATAGGACCTTTCTGGTTAAATAAAGGATCAATAAAAAATTAAACATCATCATAAAGAGCAGAAGTTCAATATTTAAGCACTGTTATTTTATAAAGCTGTTACTATTTCACCTGAAAAACTGTATTAATTATATCAAGTTCTTGTATTTAGAGGTTTTGTTTTTGGTGCTTATTAAACACAGAAGAATAGAAACTAACAGCGAGTGTTTGTTAATCCAGCACTTGTACTTTCTGGCTAATTGGACGTGATTTTAAGTGTGCTAAAGCTCAAAACTGGACTTTAGTCTGAGCAGCACATTATTAAGAACTACTGGAAACACACAAAGAAAATATTAACACTCAATTAAAGAAAAAAATCTATGTAAACAAAATAATCCTGCTGCTGTCGATGGTTTCAGTCCATTAACACTTGAGTCGTACCTGTTTGGAGTGCATGCGGACCGTCACCTGGCCGTACAGGTTGCCCTTGGAGATCATGTCGGGGCAGCGTGCTTGGACCACCTTGGGCGCCTCCAGAGACTCCACGAACCTCCAGCGGATCGACTTGTAGCGGTTTCCTCTCGTCATCTCCTAAACAAACGAAGAGAGACAGAGAGACAACAAGTAAATTAGGGAGAGTGATTAACCCTCCTGTTGTCCTCGAGTCAAGGAAGGAAGAGAGAAAGAAGGAAGGAAAGGAGGGAAGGGAGGAAGGAAGGAAAGGAGGGAGGAAGGAAGGAGGGTAGGAAGGAAGGGAGGAAAGGAAAGACGGAAGGACGGAGGAAAGAAGGAAGGAAGGAAAGTAGGAGGGAGGGAGGAAAGAATGAAGGAGGGAGGGAGGGAGAAAGGAAAAGAGGAAGGGAGGACAGAGGAAAGAAGGAAGGGAGGAAGGTAGGGGGGAAGAAAGAAAGAGAGAAGGAGGGAGGGAGGAAAGAAGGTAGGAAGGAAGGACAGACGGAAGGAAGGAAAGAGAGGAAAGAAAGAAAGAGAAGGAGGGAGGGAGGAAGGACAGACGGAAGGAAGGAAGGGAGGAAAGAAGGAACAGTCAAAACAGACGGGGTCAATATGAACTTACAGGATAACACCTCTCTGTCACCAAGGAGTGAAGTTTCTCCTTGTTGAACCTGAAAAAACAAACAGTGGATTAATGTTTAAACACTATTTAAGCTAAACTTCCTGTTTTTCTTTTTGCTGCGGTCCTAACTGAATGTGACGCAAGACAACGGATGCCCTGTTTATATTAACCTCCTGTCACTTGCGTTGGAAGCGTCATGTTGCTGTCAGCTATATTGTCATTTCTATTACAGAAAAAAATCTAAATATCACAAAATTAAATGTGTGTTTTCTGTTATTTGCTTTCTTTATTTCAGTATATATACTGACTGATGTGCTTCTTCAAGAGGTTTTCTACTTCACAGCAGAGTCTCTATCTGTCACTTCTATTAGAAATGTCTCACTGAGATAAACAGAGAGTGAGAGCGGCTCTCAGCTGGCTGAGTGTAGTGTGAGACTCTTGGTTTTCTTACTGTGTCAGAGCATGGTGAGCCTCGATGAAGAGCTCTTGAGCTCTCTCTGCAAACTCCTTCGTTACGAACTCAGAGTCGTGTTCTTTGATCTTACGAATCCTGCAAAGACAACAACAAAAAAAATTCAGCTTTTTACACATTTGAGGTGAAACAGCTGATATATATTTTTTCCCCTCCGCACCACACGAATCAACTCTTTCTACAGAATTCAAATGTTTGATAAGAAGAAAAACAGGAACAATGAAAGGATGGAGGAAAAACAATCTTACGCTAGCTGTGAGGTGGCACTTTGTTTAATCTGTTCAGTCCGTTGTTTCAGACCCTCTTTAGACAGAGTGGAGAGACGAGCGTCGCCCTCTGGAGGGATGTAGGCGTCGAAGATTCCCGCTGGTGAAGACAGAAGACAGGACTGATCAATAAATGTATACTTACGGAGAGGAATTAGTCTCAATAATGGTGATAAATGCATCACATGAGCTAAAAATATGCTCTGCTGACTGGGAAGCAGTCTAAACTTCCTGTTAGCCCTTTGCTAACTTAACAGACTTAATGGATCAAATTCTGATTGGTCGTTTTAAAGCTGCAACAGTAGCACAGAGTAGACTTCAGCGGAGCCTCTGACAATAATGCTCGTCAACAGTGTTTTTGTAATTACTCTCGCTGCCACAAGGTGGAGACAAAAGTCCTGCACTCCAGCTTTAGAAGAGCAGTAGTTTCCTGATATAACCATAGACTGTATATAAGAAATGGACGTAACATCCGTGACGTCACCCATTGGTTTGTGGACTGCTGCTCGGAGGCCAATAGTATCGGATCTGAGCAGCGCCATCTTGAAATTTTCAGGTGCATGCTGGGAAAAATTAAAACACGGATTCTACTTATATGGGCATCAGGAGGAGCATGAGGCGCCCTCCTGAACCTGTGAACCAATCAACCTGTCAATCACGACGTAGCCACGCCCTAATGCATACCCTGCTTTATCGTCAAATATAAAATCAGGGAGGCCAAAATGTCCCAAATGAACATCATACTGCATTGAAGAAGGCTTTAAACTAGCGATTGAGACCATAAACACATTTTGAAAACGTTTACTGAGGTTAGAAATCAAGTGAGAAGTTGGTGAATTCTCCATTGACTTGTATAGAGACGGAAGTCCTTTTGACACCAAAACGGTCGCCCCCTGGTGGCCTTTTGATAGAATGCAGTTTTAAGTTACTTCCGCGTTGGCATCATTTCAGAGGACCAGAACTCCCCGCCTGGTTATAACACAACAACTAAATGATCTTTATTACCAGTGCAGGAGATGTTGATGGGCCTCTCGATATACTGCTGTCTGAAAGCGATGCCTGCCGTCTTGGCCTTGGCCTCCAAGTTGTCCGTCCTATTGTCCTTCAACCCCACTGATGGAGGGATGAAGTATCGCTTCTTAGTCCGGACCGGCATGAAAAGTGGGACTGGATGTCGCAAATCCACCGACGTCTCCGCATTCTGAGAAGAGGAGCACAAAAAATAAACGTTTTACCATCATAATATATATATATATATAATCTGCAATCTACAACCTCACCAGTAGATGTCACTAAAACCTACACACTGCACCTTTAATATATACAACCTTTAGGTCAAAGACTTTCTTCAGGTATCATGAACTGGAGGAACGATTGCAGCAAAGGAAAATGTCTTTCAGTGTTCATCTGGACACCTGACTCAGAGTTTAGTGTCTCCTGATTTTGACTTCGTATTCAATTCAACTTATTGTGAGTTTTTTTCTAGGGCTGGGCGAAGTTGACAAAATCAAGCATCACAACATTTTTAACCAAATACCTCGATATCCATATTACAACGATAATGTAAAGGTGAATCTTGAAGCTTTCACCAAATATTTACACTATGAAATGTCTGATAAATAATCATCAGTAATGTGGATATAACGACAAAGTGGGTAAAAGGTGAATAACAGAACAACTAGAACAGTCTGGTTAGTTCAGAAAATGACACTTTACTGTAATGCAGCATTTAAAACCAGGAAAAGAAACACTGATGACATATTGCGATATCTAGTCTCATATCACGATATCGATATAATATCAATATAATGCTCATTGTGACGCTAATTACTCCAAACATTTAATCCTGGTATGTATTTGCTTTGTGTTCTCCTGACAGTCATTTAACCCTTTCATACTGTTCAGGGTCAGATTTGACCTATTTTGGACCGTCCCTCGTTACAGTGCATGACATAAACCTGCAACGTCCCTGGTTCAAGTCTGGCAAAGGACCTTTGTTGCATGTTATAACCCCTTTTTTCTCTCTATCTCTCTTCCCTTGTTTCCTGTCGGCTTCTCTGCCACCAAATGTTCAATAAAGGCAATTTAATAGCTGCAAAAACACTTTACCCACATTTCTTTTAGCCAGACTTTCCCACAGTGCACAAAAATGGGAAAAAATGCATCTCTTTTTAAATGTTTGTGCAGCTGATACATATTTATATATATGTAAATGTACAAATTTGACCTAAATGGCATTCAAACATGTTGATATATTCAATACATTCTATTAAATGTTCTCCTAGACCATAAAATAGTGATTGTGAATGTCTTTTAGTCTCTCCATAAGATTAATTAAAGATTTATTAATGACTGATGGGAGAGTTTATGAATGTGAATTAGTGTAGAGACTAATTATGAGTCAGAATATGAACAGTATGTAAGAGTTAAAGGATAGTTTCTCTCTTCAGGTATTTGAAGGACAGTCTCTCTGCTGCTAACAGAAGCTAACAGTGATTCTGGCTCCAGACTCTTTGCATCTTTCATTACGTGCAAAACAAACGAGCTGCTTCTTCTGCACGTTACACGTTTCATCCATTAAAGTGTCATTAAATGTCTCAGTACCTTCAAACTGCTGCCTGCGGCTCGGTGAAGGGCCACCAGTGTCTTCCTCATGTGCATCGCCATCTTGCAGCTTCCCTCTTCCTCTGCTTGGTGTTTATTAGAGGAAACCAGCTTTAAAGGAGCACACCGCCTCCTGCTGTATGGGAGGGTGTAGAGTAACTGCATGAACTGAATACTGACTAATCCATATGACATTTAATATAAATAGATATATGAATTATTGCATAAATAAATGCACCTTATTTCCTAATTCTAACAGTTTTATATTTATATAACCAGGGTGAGTTATGATCTGATCTTTGCACTTTCAGTCAGAAAGAGAGAGAGAGAGAGAGATATTGCACTGTTCACTACATGGACTAACACACAGCAGCCCACTACTATCATGTAGATTACTGCAACAATTAATTACAAAACTGAAATATGAAGTCAGAGAGAGAGAGAGAGAGAGAGAGAGAGAGAGAGAGAGAGAGAGAGAGAGAGAGAGAGAGAGAGAGAGAGAGAGAGAGAGGGATTTCACTGTGCAATGCTTAGTCCAACTCATGCAACAGCCCACAATTAGGCTGTATGAAGTGTACAGTATCAGGACCATATATGTAAATAAAAAAATACTGACCTGGAAGCGTGTGTGGGTAGTGGGGTTAATATTTTGAGAAAAAGTCAGAATTTGCCATATTAAAGTAATACATTTGCAAGAAAAAATGGGACATTCTCAGACACTATAAAGTCTCAGATCTGCAAGAAAAAAGGTGTTTTATTCTGCCAAGCAGTCACATAGCCTCACATCGCTTGTTGTGCATTATGCTGCTGTGGAAGAACTTTTCAGTTGGGTTCAGCAATAAGGAGATACTTGTGTAACCAAAGTTTATTCTGCATATTAAACCTGTGACGTTTGAATATTTGCTGTTTTGACGCTCCACTCCTTTTATCTAATCTACCATCCTACCCTCCAGTCTTTCTCTTTTCACACTGAACCTCATACAACCAACCTGTACCTGCAGTTATCTGACCAAAAATAACACTCTCATTTTCTGAATTTTTTGTATCATTCAATGAAAAGAGGAAAAAAAAGTCAGAAATCCATAATATCAGCATTCAGTACATAACAGTGGTGCACATATAATTTTGAGGTTCTTGTGCTAGTTACAGTTTTACTAGAGGTGTGTTATTAAATTGCAAACTGAATGTAAAGCAGAGAACGTGCATTCAGTTTGGCAAAGTTGGTAAATGCACTGGCTACAAGTGATCTCACTTACACAGAGCATCCAGAAAGTATTCACACTCCTTCACTTCCCCCACATTTTGTTATGTTACATCCTTATTCCAAAATGGATTAAATTCCTTTTTTTTCTCATCAATCTACACACAATACCCAATAATGACAAAGTGAAAATGGGTTTTTAGAAATTCTTGCAAATGTATTAAAAATAAATAACTGAAATTAATTAATATAGCTATAAGTTAAAATAAATCAGTTAAAAAATATAGCTGTGCATTCAAGCAGCTTTTGTGATACTGAAACTGAAAATATAGACTGTTTTTTCCACTGTATATACTCTGGGACATTATTGGTGGATTTGACTGACTGTCGAAATTCAACTACTTGTTCCTCTCATAAGAGTAAGGTTGCAATGCTAATATATCCTCCTGAGACCCAACGAAAAAAGTGTCTTCCAATTTCTGTTTTTTTGTTAGGTAAGGTTTCTTTATTTTTCTCCTGAGATAAATTTGTCTTGGACCGGGCAATGCTACATATAAAAGTATATATTAAAAAAATATATAATAAATAGGTAGTTACAACAATGTACCAATTGTGACCTATTTAGGACTAAAGAAAACATCTTACAATTTAGACTTTTTAAAAATGTATTATTTTTAATTTTACAGCAACAGGACCATCTTAGTGTGAAACATGGCAAAAATTAGAAGATAAAAAAATAATCAGATTATTGCTGTGTAGTGATATTTATCCAATAATACATTCACTTTGATTACAAAACGTTATTATTTATCGTGCTGGATTTGTTGCCAGGAATAAATATGTCTACGCTTGACGTCCAGCACGTAGCGCCTCGACGCGATGACGTAGAACGTCCGTTGGGGTGTACGCAGGTTAAGTTGAGTTGTTTGGGCTCGAGCGGAGAGAAGCTGGCAGAGCGGAGAGGGTTACGGTCCTCACTCAGTCACCTCCTGCGGTCCGTTAGCACCACGGATACAATAACCCCTTTATTTTTATCTAAACGGAGCTCTGTAATCGGTAACAACCAGGGCAAACCACACACACGCTCACTCACACACACACACGGAACCGTCTTCGTTATCGCAGCCCGCCGGCCACTAACACAGCAGCCATGCCCGAGAGGAGGCCCTTCGTCCGGCTACCGTCGGACGTTTACCCCCGTTAACTACGGCTTGTGTCTGAAGCCCGACCTCATCGACTTCACCTTCGAGGGCAAGCTGGAGGCGGTGGTGGAGGTAAGCTTTGCACCGGACTACAGTCATTGTGTCAGTGCATGACTGGAGGGGGGGAGGAGGAGAGGAAGGGGGGGGGGGGTTGATGTTGTTATGTAATCCGACCAGCTAACGTCCACTAGCGGGCTAATAGTGGAGCTGATAGCGGGGGAAGGAAGGAGCTGCTTCGGCTGCTGCTGCTACTGCTAGGTGCTGCTGGGTGGTAGCTGCTAACAGAGCTAGCACACTACCTTCACAAGCCTGCTGACATGGCTCATAGTGGCTGAAAGGAAACGCACATATTTGATAAATAGCACAATCAGACACATGATTTAAGCGACTAGCCGCTCAGCTAATCGGAGCTAACTAGCACCACGGAGCTTGCAGGCAGTAGGCAAGGCAAGACTTGCACTCTCATGTTAGCTTTTTTTTTAGCAGCTGTCTCTGCTAACAGCTCCTGGAAATGCGCTCAGGAGCAGTTTTGTTGTGTGTCACCAGCGTTAACTCATTGTGACACCAATGCAGAGAGGCCAGAGAAGCTGTTCAGATGCTTGAAAATGAAGTTAAGGCAACGATAAAGCAATGTTAAGACACTCAATTATGTGTAAAAATGCTACATGACTTAACTAAAAGTGCATAAGTGTAAGCAGCAAATTTGAGGTAGATTTTAATGAAGTAAAAGCACAGATAAAGCATGTTTAAATACTCAATTATGTGTAAATACCCAGCTTGACTTAACTATAAGTGCATAAGTGTCAGCAGCAAATTGGAGTTAAAGTGGTAAAAGTTGAAGTAATGAACTTTTTATGGGGAAATTGATTTCACCACAGCTCCCAGTACCTCCCACTTCACTGACTAGCACTGGGATTCAAACCATACATACCAGTTATAGAAAAAAAGACTGATGCTGCACATTTACAACAGTATGCAGGAGTGTATTTAACATTGCACACATGTGTGTGTATATATCAGATTTTCTGCAAATTGCACATTTATTTATATCTGTATGAGGGTTTATACTGTATATCATCTCAGGAACTTCTGCATATTTGCACATTTATGCATATTGCTGATTTATTTACACAAAAATCCAGTTTACTGTATGTAGTATTTTATTTATTTTGTTATTTTTGTCTTATTATTTGATAATTTTATTTTTAGTACACTTTCAGCCTTATGCTGCTACTTTTGTCCACTGTATCTTATCTTATTTGATCTTATCTTATCTCTGTATTTGACCCACCCTGTACACACACACACACACACACACACACACACACGGAAGGATCAGTGGGCATCCGCAGTGCAGCGTCCGGGGACCAACTCCACTTCTTTTAGCCAGTGGTTTGGTCAGGAGTATTAAAGGTGCAGTGCGTAGAATTCATGGATGGATGATTTTAATGAGTAGTGTAATAATCACCCTAAAATAAGAACGGTTGTGTTTTTGTTACCTTTGAGTGAGCTCTTTTAATCTACGTAGGGAGCGGGTCCTCTTCCATAGAGCACGCCACGTTTCTACGGTAGCCCAGAACGGACAAACCAAACACTGACTCTAGAGAGGGGCTTTCACGTTTTACAGTATTCAGCTTGTTCCAGTCTGCATCCTCACTGCTAGATGCCGTTAAATCTCACCCACTGGTCCTTTAACTGTAAGTTAAATGATTAATTGGACAAAGAAGTACCAGATCACAGCACGTATGTTCATAACAACAGCTTTAAAATACATGAATAATCCACTGGTGGAAGAAGTACTCCTTTATTTTAGTAAAAGCACTAGTTTATAAATACTACATGTATAAATACTTTATTACAAGTAAAAGTCCTGCATGAAAAATCCCACAACAGTAAAAGTACTGCAGTATTATGAGCGATGTAGTATGCGGTATTACAGTAAAAGTACTGCAGTATTATGGAGTGATGTAATATGCGGTATTACAGTAAAAGTACTGCAGTATTATGAGCGATGTAGTATGCAGTATTACAGTAAAAGTACTGCAGTATTATGAGCGATGTAGTATGCAGTATTACAGTAAAAGTACTGCAGTATTATGAGCGATGTAGTATGCAGTATTACAGTAAAAGTACTGCAGTATTATGAGCGATGTAGTATGCGGTATTACAGTTAAAGTACTGCAGTATTATGAGCGATGTAGTATGCGGTATTACAGTTAAAGTACTGCAGTATTATGAGTGATGTAGTATGCAGTATTACAGTAAAAGTACTGCAGTATTATGAGCGATGTAGTATGCAGTATTACAGTAAAAGTACTGCAGTATTATGAGCGATGTAGTATGCAGTATTACAGTAAAAGTACTGCAGTATTATGAGTGATGTAGTATGCAGTATTACAGTAAAAGTAGTGGTTTGGTCCTCTGACTGATATATTATTATTATGACATCATTAGATTATTAATAGATTTAACAATATAGAGTTGTACTATTCCAATATAACGCTGCAAGTAACAATTATTTCCATTATCGATTACAGTTATTAAAACATTAAGTGTCATCATATGTCTAAATATAACAGATTTACAGTAATATAAAACCAAGAACAGCAGCACATTCTCAAATTTAAGAACCTGGATCAACTTTTTGACATTTTAACCTGGTAAATGACACCAAATATAGTTAATACTTAATTCATTAGACATCTGAAATGTGACCTCAGTGTTAAGACGTCCACTGGTTTCATCTTTAACAATGTGTTGTATTTTAAAAGCTTGTTATATTATCCATTGTTTCAAATCTTCATCTGAAAGGTTTGACACACAAAGCTGGTAGATAAATGTAGTGGAGTAGAAAGTACAATATTTCCCTCTGAGATGTAGAAAGTAGCATCACATTGAAATAAGAACAGTGTTGGAGTATTTATGCTGTATTATCTGTACTTCTCATGAACTCCGCTGCTGTTTTATCAGCCGTCTGAATCATTGTGACATCAGATTAACACTCACTTCCTGGTAGACGACTGACGGTTGCATTTGTTTGTTTGTTTTGTCTTTTTCAGCTGAAACTGTCACGGTTTAAAAATGTATTGTCAAACCCGCTGGTCCGACTTATCTGTGCTTAATGTATATATACTGTGCTGCTTTGTTAGCGTCTACGGACCTGCTGTTAAAACCCACAGCGACCTTTTTAACTTGTCTTTATTTCATATTTTTGATTCTTTACTGAGTGGATTGAACTCTTGAACCGCTGCTGTGATCCTGTCTGAATGAGGCCCATAACCGACCATCACTCCTCGGTATTAAATACTGACATTATTATACAGTAAATGTCTGTTTGGTCCGAATTCAACATTTAAATCACATTTATTTGTCTCACACAGTGAATTTCTAAATAAAATAGAGAGAAAACAAAACTTTTGCAGGGGTTTTTGTTGTTGTTATATATCTTATAGGCTATATCACATAATATTATATGATAAAAATAGTATTTAATTTGTAATTAATGAGTTAATACATTTATTTATATGGCTGTCATACCGGCTTATGTTAACTGTGCTTGAGACTGTTTGACGAGTCTTATTAAATGTGAAGTGACGTTACGATCGGTTTTATTAATCAGATGTCAGCAGATGAAGTTCAGAGCTAACGTTCACTCATTTTTTTTGCTAAATCATGGTAACATGTCACACCCCCCCCCCCCCCGCTCTCTCTCTCTCTGTCTGTCTCTCTCTCTCTCTCCCCCTCTCTCCTCTGCTTCATACACATGTTCAGTTAGCTTGAGTTTTAACCCTTTACATACTGTTCATATTCTACCCTCGCTGTTTGTTCCCCTCATAAAAAGTGTCTATACCAAAATGTTTAACCACAGATGTGTTTAGGAAGCATCAATAGTCGATCTGACTGATCAATAAATGTAATTAAACCTTGATTAATGTCTCAGAGAGCAGAGAGAGTGTATTTTTTTTTTAGCTTTTACACCACTAAACATCTCCTATCACACAATATCATGTCCTATTTTACCTCAGACATGAAAATATAACATAGCAATAATGATTGAAATGTCTCTTTTTGGTAGTTTTTGAGTCTCTTTAGTCATTCCATCTCATGGTTGCTACGGTAACTAGATGGCAGCTGTCACTCAAACTAACTGTAGGTTGATTTTAGTCATTTTTATGTCTCTTTTTGGTAGTTTGTAGGTTTTTTTGTCTCTTATAGTCATGTTTTCATCTCTTTTTGGTGGTTAAATGTTATTTCATGTAAAGTGTAAAATGAGCAGAACTTTATGGAACTGTGGGGTTTATTGTATAACCATTAGAGCCATCAGTCTTCACTGTTACATCATAAAAACAAATCCTCATAACTACTATCTTATTAAAACTATTAACTATTCATTTCACTAAAACACATGTCAATAGATACGGAGATAATCTGACCCAGAACAGCTTCAATGGACGAACATTTGTAGCAACTAATAAAGATATATATTTTTCATTTTTGTGCATTTTCGGCCACTTTAGGAAAAGTCGAGTAAGCCATGCCTGAGAACATGAAGACACATTATCAGACTCTTTTTAAGCGTCTTCTCTGAGTTAGTTTGAAGTTTAATGTTGGTCAGACTTCAGTTGACTTTAAAGGATGAGTTCACTTTTTTCTTCAGGTGTTTAAAATGAACATGAAGGGTTTTTCTTGCTGTAATCATTCGTTCATATCGACTATTAGAAGATCTGTTCATCATGTTTACTGTGATGGAGGATAAAATACACAGTTCTCCTTCTGATGCTTCACTGTTCACATGAGTGGAGAGAAAGAAAGAGGAAGAAGAAGGAGGAAGACGATAATGAAAGAGAGAAAGAAAGGAAGGAAGACGGTGGAAGAAAGACCATGCAGCAGGAGGAGGAAGAAAGAAAGAAAAGAAGATGAAGGAAGAAGAGAAAGAAAGGAAGGAAAAAGGTGCAAGAAAGACCGAGGAGGAGGAAGAAAGAAAGAAAATGAAAGAAAAAGGAGGAGGAAGATTGTTTTTCTTTCATTCCTCATCTTCTTCCTCCTCCTGTTTGGTATTTCTTCCTCCTCTTTTCTTTCTTTCTTTCTATCTTTCCTCATCTTCCTCCTCTTTCTAGCTTGCTTTCTTTCTTTCTAGCTTTCTTTCTTTCTAGCTTTCTTTCCTTATCTTCCTCATCCTCCTTGTTCTTTCTTTCTTTTCTTTCTTTGTCTTTTTTCTTTCCTCATCTTGTTCTTTCTGTCTTTCTTTCTGTCTTTCTTTCTTTCTTTCTTTCTTTCTTTCTAGCTTTCTTTCCTTATCTTCCTCCTCCTGCTTGGTCTTTCTTACACCGTTTTCCTTCCTTTCTTTCTCTCTTTCATTATCTTCTTCCTCTTTCTTTCTCTCCACTCATGTGAACAGTGAAGCATCAGAAGGAGAACTGTGTATTTTATCCTCCATCAGAATAAACATGATGAACAGATCTACTAATGGTCGATATGAACGAATGATAACAGCAACAAAAACCCTTAAATGTTGATTTTATCTCCAGACTGTTGATCTCAGACTCAGGTGAGTCGTTGTGAATCAGTTGGCTCGTTGACACAAAGGGTGTAACGTGATTTAATCTCTTTCATAACAAACAAATCGCCTCACTTTCACTTTTATTTTGTCAGTTGAGTTTTAACACCAGAGACATCATCGTAATAATAAACAGTGTAAAAACTGTAAATATTAACTTTACTGTGTTTTGAATGACACCTTTAACTCATGATGTATAAACGGCTTCATTCTCAGATAAAGAACAGATGAAATAATAGTAATAAATGAATAATGATAATAAAATAACTCACAGAAGCCTCCATAGAACATAAATACAAATCTGTAATATGAATAAATATTACTGGAAATTGAACAGTTTTACAATATAATGAAGCAAATTATCACTTTTTAAGAGGAAAATATTTGGCTTTTTTTTCTTGCTAATTAACATAAATGGTAAAAGGTTTAAAAAAATAAAATAAAATTCTATATACAGTAAACAATCTCTATAATAATCTGTAATTATATAAATCTAAAATATTCATTATTCTTCTATATACGAGTGCAAATTTAATCATTATAAAACATGTACATATATAATTATGTTAAACTTGAATTAAGAACAAAGATCAAATAAACATTAATAAATAACTAAAATAAAGTGTATTTTTTTGGTGGATCAGTATCTGAGTTATTTTATTGAAACATTTGGACCAACTCTTTATAATAAGGAAACATTTACGGAGCGATGATGCTAGAAAATACGACCGCAGCACAATTCACAGTCAAACGTTATTCACAGAACATTCAAATAACTTCTGAATATATTCAAACATCTTTTTATTAATCATGTAAATATATTCGACTCGACTGCTGGAGGTGTTTTTCTTTTTCTCTCTTTCCACCAAAATGAAACATGGTGGTTTAAAGTCTGAAGCAACAACAACAACTCAGAGCGAAGGGAAGTCGAGCAATGTGTTTCATAATTATTACCTCAGTGTGTCCGACAGCAGCAGCGTCACTGTTGCAGCTCGTTGATAATTAATTTATAATGAACGAACAATAACAGTGATTGAATATTGATTAGCAGGAGGAAGATACTTCAATTACAAGTTTCTCTCAACTAAAGCCCGACTGATATATCAGTGAATATGTTGAATGATATGTGCCGATATTTACTTTAACTAAAATATATATTATGTTAAATGTGACCCTTTTTTTGTAATTCAAGTTTAATGTATGCATTTTTGTTTTGTTTTGCAGTTTTTTTTATTCACAGCTAATTATAATGATTGATTTATTTATACATAAAGTTTGTTAAAGTGTAAAATATCATGGCCAATTTATCGAATATCGTTATTGGTCCTAAAACATCTAGTATCAAACAGGCCTTATCTCCTACATTAACTCATTTAATTTATAATCAAGCATCACACATTTATTTAAGTCTAAAATAAATAAACATGAAACAATAAAACGCAGCCTCTCCTCATCCAAAAACAACAGATTTATATTCATACTTTGTTTTATCTCCTTATTCAGAACACAGATTGACTTTTTCACTGTTGTACAAATACGTTTGTTTGTTTTTTAAGATTCATTTTTAAATTTCTTTTAGATTAAACTCTGTTTTCACATCACATATTTTATTTTTGTAAATTAGTTTATTGTAATCTTTATTTTTCTCTGTAAAGCACTTTGAGCACCATCCCTTATATGAAAGGCTGCTCTATAAATACAGTTTTTATTATTATTATTATCACAAGTTAGAGGCTCCACAGTTACTCCTCCATCACTTCTGTTACCTCGACTGATATTATTGAGACTTTTTAAGGAGGAATCTTCATTTACAACGCTGTGAGAGAACAACAGAGAAAGAAAAGGAAGAGAATAAAAAAAAAAAAGATAAATAAGGAAAGAAACTGATGAGATTACGGTGAAGTTAAAATCCTTTGTAATCAGTAACGAAGGTCTGAAATGAAGCTTTTTGAGCAGCTGTAGTGACCGTAAAGAATCTTTTTATAGAGTATAAAGTGCATCTTTCCTTTTATCTGTGAGCGGTTTTGTCCTTCACCCTCCGCAGGTTTAACTCTCCTTCAGCTGCATTTACACAAACAAACCTCCGACCTTCTTCTTTGCATACTCATCATCATCATCATCATCCTCCTTGTCTGTGTGTGATTATGTAACGTCGGCATGTTTTTCAAGACTTCCTGTAAACCTGTAAACTGAACTGTTTCCCCCGACGACAGATTTTTTTTTTTTTTTTTTTTTTTTATACAAACGCAGCAAAAAAAAAAAAGATTATCAAAGTGTAAAATTCTTTTTGTTTTTTCTGTCAATATTTACAGGTGACACAAGCCACCAATCAGATTGTGATGAACTGCGCTGACATCGACATCATCACCGCTTCTTTTGCCCCAGAGGGAGGAGAAGGTGAGGGTCAGCATAACTTCTTTATCTTTCTAAAATATACACACACATATATTTTTAATTTAATATTTAATAACAAAGGTAATAAATAAACAATATGATCTGATCTTTCTTCTTTATCTTCTGTTTTAGAAATTAACGCGACGGGATTCAACTATCAGAACGAGGATGAGAAAGTCACCCTGTCGTTTCCTAGCGCTCTACAGAAAGGGTAACTAGACTCCTTCTTCTTCTTCTTCTTTATTTAACCCCCCGTCATCATTTTATTAGAGTAACACATCCCTCATCTCTCTCTCTCTGCCCCCCTCCACCTCCCCACCCCCCCCCCCCCTCCTCCTCCTCCAGGCTCCGGCACGTTGAAGATAGACTTTGTCGGGAGAGCTGAACGACAAAATGAAAGGGTTCTATAGAAGTAAATATACGACTGCGGCCGGAGAGGTTCGCTACGCCGCCGTCACGCAGTTTGAGGTGAGTCCACGACGGCCGGAGAGGGTTTTATTTGACTCGGGAACAATGTCCTTTTGACTGTTCCTTCTTTTCTTCCTTCCGTCTGTCCTCGCTCCATCCCCTTTTCTTCCTTCCTTCTGTCCTTCCTTCCTCCCTCCCTCCTTCTTTCTTTCCCTCCTCCCCTTCCTTCTTCTCCCTCCCTCCTTCTCTCTTTCTTTCCTCCCCCCTACCTTCCCCCTTCCTTCTTTCCTCTGTCCTTCTTTCGCTCCTTCCTCTTTTCCTTTCTCCCCCCCCCTCCTTCCTTCCTTACTCCTTCCCTCCATCCCCTTTTCTCCCTTCATTCTGTCCTTCATTCCTCCCTTCCTCCCTCCTTTCCTTCCTTCTTCCTCCCTCCCTTCCTCCTTTCCTCCCTTCCTCCCTTCCTTCCTTGACTCGAGGACAACAGGAGGGTTAAAGCTTGGCTGTATCACTGAAACACATGAATTATCTTTATTAGTGTAATAAAGTGTTTATTAATAATCTCTCCTAGTACTTGAGGACAAATATGCAACCAGTCCTCTTCTGCCATGTTCACACCTAGTTCCCTTTTTTCTTCTTTCTTTTGTTGCACAGTTCTTAGTTCAGAGGTGTGTCTCTCTCTCTGTCTCTCTCTCTCTGTGTCTCTCTCTCTCTGTCTCTCTCTGTCTCTCTCTCTCTCTCTTGTCTCTCTCTCTCTCTCTCTCTCTCTCTCTCTCTCTCTCTCTGTGTCTCTCTCTCTCTCTCTCTCTCTCTCTCTCTCTCTCTCCTCTCTCTCTCTCTCTCTCTCTCTCTCTCTCTCTCTCTGTTAATCTTCACACACAGAGAGACGTAAAACTAAAACCAGAGAACGAAACTTGACTGTATCTCTGCGGTTTGTCGCTGTGGTTTCACACTACATTTAAAAAAACTACAGTCGGACTCGTCAGCTTCACACTCTCTGACTTCCTGTGCTGATGACACTGTGGTTACCTCACTCACTGATGACCTACTTCACTATATTGTTGTTGTGGGGTTTTTTTTTTTTTTACAGTCCAAGTTCAAGTTAATTATCACAAAATAAGCTCATAAAGTTACATCATTATTTTAGTTGTCAGGGTCTTTGGGCTCAGTGCCAAATATTTTATGACTTCTACTGATGGCACTAACATGTGTTTTCTAACCTGGTACCATCATGTATGAGCTTTACTCTTTTACTGTGGTGCAGATCAGTGGTGGGTTTTGGTGGTTTTTGGTTCACTTTCAGTTTTGTTTTCACAGAAAGAAAAAAAAAAAAAAGTCAGAGTGAATCAAAATGCAACTCTTAAAATTCACTCCGCTCATTCCAGCATGCAAAGCTCACGTAGCTCGAAGTCTTCAGGCGTTTTCAGACTCGTCAGTCCGGTTGAATCTGATTCTGTTTGGGGCTGAGATCAGGACCACCTCCTCCACAACCGCATATATACGATCGCTGAGTTCAGACAAAGCAGCAAAATGGAAAAATTAACCAAATCGATTCAAATGGATTTAAATAAGACAGATTTAAATTTTTAAAAAGGTTGTATTATATATTACAAATGGACGCCTTTTTGTCCTTGTTGTTTCAAATTAATCACAATTCAAAATCACGAGTGTCCAGAAAGTTTATTTAAGGACTCGACAAATTGTCTAAAGATAAGAAACATTTTATTATGATCATTTTATGAGCTTTTACTAGCTCTGCTTTAGCGTTATAACAACAGTTTAATGTGCTGAAGTCAAATCTGTGTCAATATCTGTCGAGGAAAGTTTTATTTTATTATTTTTTATTTAATTATATTTTTCATGGTTCAGCTGTCGGAGCACAGATGGTAACACGGGAGGGAAGAGGAGGATAAACACGCTGCAGTAATAGATGGATGAATAGAGCTGCTGTTATTTTATATTTAATTAAAACATAAGTTGTAGTGTTTATGTTCCAGTTTTTAACGCAGCAGGAAATACAATCAGTGTCAGATTAAATCTAAAGCAGATGAAATGAATGAAGGGTATTTATAGGTTTCTGGGTGTGAGTGAAGGAAGTGATGAGTGAAGGAAGTGATGAGTGAAGGAAGTGATGAATGAAGGAAGTGATGAGTAATGTCAGCGTTAACTTCCCGACACTGACGATGATTTACTCTCAGTAACAGTTTCTCTTATTAGTCAGCGGATCAGTTTCTGTGTTTCTGATCACAGATTATTTTATTCTGTCAGATTTTAAATCGTTTCAGTTTCAATATTAAGAATTTTATTTGATGCTTTTTTTAGTGAATCAGCTTTAAAAACATTCTTCTCTCTATTAGTATTATTCCTCATTCTGTTCATTATTTTCATCCTCCGGCCATTCTGCTGTCTTCTACTTCTTCCTTCTCCTTCCTCTGCTTATGCTCATTCTGTTTCTCCTACTTCTCCTTCTGCTTCTCCTCCCTCTGCTCCTTCTTTCTTATTTCATCTCCTTCTCCTACTTCCTTTCCTTCTCCTTCTCCTGCTCTTTCTCTTTCTCCTGTTCCTGCTCTTTCTCCTACTTCTTCTCTTTCTTTACTTCCTTTCCTTCTCCTTCTTTCTCCTGTTCATGCTCCTTGTCCTTCTCATTCTCTCTCCTCTTTCTTCTGCTCCTTCTCTTTTTTCTTCTGCTCCTTCTCTTTTTCCTTCTCCCTCTACTGCTTTCTGCTCCTGCTCCTTTTTCTCCTCTTTCTCGTTCTCCTTCTCTTCCTTCTCCAGCTTCTCCTCCTCTTCTACCACTTTCTGCTCCTTCTCCTTCTCCTCATTTTCATTCTCCTCCTCCTCCTGCTCTTCCTTCTCCTCTTTCTCATTATCCTCCTCCCTCTCCTGCTCATTCTCCTTTTCCTGCTTTCTCCTCCATCTTCTCCTCCTCTTCAACCACTTTTTGCTCCTTCTCCTTCTCCTCATTCTCATTCTCTCTCCTCCATCTTCTGCTCCTTCTCTTTTTCCTTCTCCCTCTCCTGCTTTCTGCTCCTGCTCCTTTTTCTCCTCTTTCTGATTCTCCTGCTTTTTCTCCTTTTCCTGCTTTCTGCTCGTTCTCCTTCTCCTCATTTTCATTCTCCTCCTCCTGCTCCTTCTTTATTCTCCTGCTCCTCCTATTCTCACTACTTTTTAAATGTTACTATTTATATTTTCCATCTTATATTTACATTAATGTTTCTCTTTTTTTAAACTTTGCTTTAAGCTCCTTTTTACATGTGAAGTAATTTATTAGTTGTGAAACACTTTGAGCTTCATTTCCTGTCTGAAAGCTGTTTATACAAATACAGTTATAATTATTATTAAAACTATAGAATGATAGTAATAATAATAAAGTATAACTATATAATATAAATGTTGATGTTGAGCAGTGAGTGTTGATGTGTTTTATTATCAACACATTAAAGATGAGATCTGATGAACTTCAGTTTACCTCCAACTGGATCTGAACCCAGTTTGAACTCATCTGGATTTAATTCAGTGTCTCACATTGTGTCCTCTCTCTCTCTCTCTCCTCCTCCTCCTCCTCCTCCTCTTCCTCATGCAGGCCACGGACGCTCGCAGAGCTTTCCCCTGTTGGGACGAGCCAGCTATCAAAGCCACCTTTGACATCGCTCTGATAGTTCCCAAGGACCGAGTAGCCTTGTCGAATATGGTACGTGTCACATGTTCACTCATCTGTCTGAGAAACTACAAACATCCGCCGGCCTGAGTCACACACTGCGGACAAGTGTGTGTGTGTGTCTGTTCCCTCTTCTGTAGTGTAGCTTACATCAGAGGACAGACGGTCACAGCATATTCCACCTCTGGATAATGTGTTTAATTACTGCTCTGTGTGTGGGGGGGGGGGAGTGTCAGTACGTAGCCATAGCCCTGCTGTGTATGTGTGTGTGGGCTTTGAACACGCACACAATACTTGTTAGTAGACCAGTTCATCAGTGTAGTATCAGTATTGTCATTTAAAGCAACCCGAGCATCTTTCCTGACTCTCCACTGAGCTTCATCGTTGACTCAGTCGAGCTAAAAGCTGCTTTTGTTCGTCCCGCTCTGGACTTTAAAGGTCACCGTTAAACTCGCTGAGGAAATTCATTTCACTCAGTACGTTCACACAGAAAGGTCGACAGCTCCAATCCAAAACCTGCTGCTCTCCAACTCATGTAGTACAAATTATGAACTATGGTTATTTTCCATGATTATTGGTAATTTGTCCTTTTTAAAGATTCCCTCCTGACGCATTTAAAGACATAAAAATAATCTAGTTGGAAAAATAATGTGTGTCTGACAGAGTGTTTCCACACAGAAGTTCAATAAAGCTTCTCCTCTCCTCTTTATTTCTTAGTGAAATATCCACAATCTTTATATATTTACTGCAATATTGTTTATTTTAAAGATTTAACTACTGGAAATTTCAGGTTTCCACATCACACCGCTTTCTACTTACAGCAGTAAAAGTGTGAAAACAGCCTTTAAGTGTCAAACTGAACCAACATCAGACTCTTTGGATTGAACCCATATTTAGCTTCATCATCTCCGCCCAGATGAGCAGTGTTATTCTGGAGCGATGCTGCTGTTAGAAATAATACAAACCAGATGATGCTGTTTGATTTCTGATGCAATTTTGATGCAAACGCCTTCAGTTTAAAGGGATAGTTTGTATGTGTTTTTTTTTAATTACATATCAGCAGACAGATGGTCACTACATATATCCTACCGCTGGTTAGTGTTTAATTATTTACATGTGAAATGTAACTGCTGTATGTTTGCACAGTGAGGTTTCAGCAGAGGAGCCGACAGGATGACGACTGTTAGAGGTCGAGGCCTCGTCGCTGCGTAGTGTGTGAAACGATGAAGTGACTGACACAGTGATGTAAAGATAACCTCCGTTTCCACGCTGGAAACACAAAGCAGAAAAATACACACACACAGAGAGCAGGGATATGGCTACGTACTGACACTCCTTCATACACACACAGAGCAGGGCTATGGCTATGTACTGACACTCCTTCATACACACACAGAGCAGGGCTATGGCTACGTACTGACACTCCTCTATATATACACACACAGAGCAGGGCTATGGCTACGTACTGACACTCCTCTATACACACACAGCAGGGCTATGGCTATGTACTGACACTCCTTCATACACACACACAGCAGGGCTACGGCTACATACTGACACTCCTTCATACACACACAGAGCAGGGCTATGGCTATGTACTGACACTCCTTCATACACACACAGAGCAGGGCTATGGCTACGTACTGACACTCCTCTATATATACACACACAGAGCAGGGCTATGGCTACGTACTGACACTCCTCTATACACACACAGCAGGGCTATGGCTACGTACTGACACTCCCCATACACACACAGCAGGGCTATGGCTATGTACTGAAACTCCCCCATACACACACAGCAGGGCTATGGCTATGTACTGACACTCCTCTATACACACACAGAGCAGGGCTATGGCTACGTACTGACACTCCTCTATATACACACACACACACACACACACAGAGCCTCTGGTAGTAGAGCTTCTAGCTCAGCTACAACAAAGGTGTCACACAGAAACTTTTACAAAGGCTCATGAATGAGCTTCTCCAGCGGACTCTCTGTGTTTCCAGCGTGGAAACGGAGAAGGTTTACTTTACATCGCTGTGTCTATTCATGCTCCGCTGAGCGCTGGTCAGTCGGTATCCCTTTACCTCCCCCGTCCGTCCTCTGCTGCCTCTTTTTAAAAACATGCTGTGACAGTGTAGTTACTCTTTAATGACCTCGTGACCTTTGCTCTAACACGGCACACGCCGGAGCTCCAGCTTTACATTTTTACCTCCACAAGCCTGTCAAGCTTTTTAGAAAAGTAAAATCCTGAGTGTGTGTTTGTTCTACTTTCAGACGCTACTCTGAATGAAAGTAATAAATATTTCAGCCTCTAACAGCTGCTGGTAGCGCTTCAGTCTTTTAGTCTGTTTGTGTCAGACATCACTAATAAAAGATGTATAAAGGAAGAGAGTTGAAAGCTTTTTATATTGACCAGTAATAATATATAATAAACTAAAATAAAGGTCTTTTGTTTTTATCTCTTTTTTTCTCACGAGTCACTTTTCTTTCCTCCGTGCAGAATGTCATCGATCGAAAGCCATATCCAGAGGATGAGAACCTGGTGGAAGTGAAGTTTGCCACCACGCCCATCATGTCCACGTACCTCGTAGCTTTTGTCATCGGTGAATATGACTTTGTGGAGAGCCAATCATCAGACGGCATCACGGTACGCGTCTACACGCCCGTCGGGAAGGCAGAACAGGGGAAGTTTGCGCTGGAGGTGAGAACAGACCCGACAGGAAACAGACATTTATCAGTATTTATGTGATATAATATTAAGTTATTTTAAATGCTTTTTCTTCTTTTCTTTTTTTTTTGCAGGTTGCGACTAAGACCTTACCTTTCTACAAAGACTACTTCAATGTTCCTTATCCATTGCCTAAAATTGATCTCATAGCTATTGCTGATTTTGCTGCTGGTCAGTACATTTTTTATTTTTGAAAATCTTGAGACATGAAAATGATTAATTAAGTGGATAAAAGTGAAATATGTTTCTGCTGTTTCCTCCCTTCTAGGTGCCATGGAAAACTGGGGCCTTGTTACCTACAGGTCAGTATTAGCTGCTCTTTAACTTATTAATTAAAAACCATCATTTAAGGGGGGCATATTTAACGCCTGTCATTCACATTTTGAGACGTTTTGGTCAATTAAAGTCTTTTAAAGCCTGACAAATTAATTTATCTAACTGTTTATTTGGAGTTTTGTTTTCAAAGTGAATAAAGTTTTACTGGCAGATTCACAATAAAGCAAGATGTTAAACATAGACGAAGATATTGACCTTTTTAAGTGCTTTAAGTTCATTTTTTACCCTTTTTTTTTTTAAATAGAAAAATGATGGTTTGTTACAACTTAGGCTTTGTTTTCATTATGTTTATCATGTTATGATAATATTATATTCACCAAGATATGTGCTGAGTTCTTCAGTGAACAAACACAAGCAGTGAGACAAGCCAACAGTTACTTTTTCTAGTTTATCAACCACTTAAATGGGAGATTAAAGACCAGTAACGTCTCTAAAAGTCTGTCATTGTACCAGAAACCAGTGTGTGTGCACGAGTACAGCTGGTCTAAATTAAAGCAGGTCAGTTGGATGTTTTATAATGGACAGTTTGTACGTTCATTTTAACTATTTTGGGGGTTTAAAACCTGTCTGATGACCCATTGGACATATTTGTAGTGATGCTGGTGTTTTATAAGATCTTAACTATTACTTAATGTACTTTATCATAATCAGACCTTCAGAAAAAACCTTAAATTGTATTAAACCATATTTTTCTATTGCACAGATTTTAATATTTTGCAGCATTTATTCTCTGAAGAAAAAAGCTTCTTGCAGTTTTAGTGTATCCTGGTTTGGTTGACAGGCTTGATGACTTTTTAATTGCTTTGTAGTTTGTTTGATGTGCTGCCACCTGTTAGGTGTTCAGTCTGCATGTGATTAGCATACAGCAGCAGGCTCTGTTCATCTGCTGCTCTCAGCCATCTGGACGCAGGTTCCTCTTAATAAGCGCACGCAGCGGCTGATGAAGGGAAAGCTGCCGGCGCTCAGAGGAAGCTTCAACCTTCAGACGTCTTTATGTTTAACTCGGGTCTCTGTGGCGTTTCCAGGGAGACGGCTCTGCTAATCGACCCCAAGAACTCCTGCTCGTCCTCCAGGCAGTGGGTGGCGCTGGTGGTCGGACACGAACTCGCCCACCAGTGGTTCGGAAACTTGGTCACCATGGTAACCAGCATTAACCTTATCATTTATTTGTAACAGAAAATACCTTCAGACAACCCTTATATATATATATATATATATATGCACACTGTGTGAGAAGCATTGAAAATACTAATGGTGACAAAAATGGCAAAAACTTAACTATAGCACTAACTGAAGGATAGTTTTTGAAGTGTTTAGGGGGAGAAAAGGATGAAAGAAAAACATTTTACAGTGGAGAAACTGACACTCGGCAGCTCTGGATGTTGGAAAGTAGACCGTACTTAATTTCCAAAATGTTAAACATCCATTATGTGGCGAAAAAAACATTTGTTTACATAAGAGCCGACCTATATGACCAGCTGATATTATTATTATAAGCTGATATTAGTCTTATCACAGATATATTGGTATTTAAGTTATAAAAGCAGGATTTTATGTGTACTTGATCCTTTTTCTTAATTCAAGTTTAGCATACAGTATATATTTATGGGTCTGTTCTGTGTATTTTTTTAATTTATAGTTATAAGTATTAAATTGACAGTGACGTGTACTGTTTCACTTCACTGATGTCATTTTATTGATTTACAGTTTATTGTTAAACTGTGAATATCATGGCCTCCAATACATGTTTGTCACAAGTGTTTAATAACCACATTTGAAGGATTATTGCAAAAAAAATGTGTATTTATGTAGAAGATTATTGGCTTATATATCTCAGGATTTGTTTACCCCCTATTATCTGTATCAGTCTCATAAATCCAGTATTGTTGGTGCCCTAGTTTGCAGTGAATTGCACATTGAATATCTCTAAACAAAACAATATGTACTCATCCTGTCATGTTGTCAGCATAAGTTACTCATTGTCCATCAGTTATACTTTATTCCCCCAGCAGTTATTCAGAGCATGTGTCAGTGTTTTGTTTTCTCTTTGGATCGAACTTTGGAAAGGAGAAACAATTTTGAATTGCATGAGCGTTGAAATGTTGGTCTCTCTTTTTGTTTTCCATGTGTGCAGGAATGGTGGACCCATCTGTGGCTTAATGAGGGATTTGCATCCTGGATCGAGTATCTGTGTGTGGACCACTGCTTCCCCGAATATGACATCTGGACCCAGTTTGTCTCAGCCGACTACACCCGTGCTCTGGATCTGGACGCGCTGGACAGCAGCCATCCCATAGAGGTGCGATTAGAAACCATATTCACTCTGTAGTCTGTTAGAAACCATATATTCATGTTGGTGTTTCCTCTGCTTATGAATTTTAATTGAAGTAATTTTTTTTGAGTGTTTGAAGCATAGACTGTATATAAGAAATGGACGTAATATCCGTGACGTCACCCATTGGTTTGTGGACTGCTGCTCGGAAGCCAATAGTATCAGATCTGAGCAGCGCCATCTTGAAAATTTCTGTTGCATGCCGGGAAAAACAAAAACAATGATTCTACTTATATGGGCATCAGGAGGGGCATGAGGCGCCCTCCTGAACCTGTGAACCAATCAACCTGTCAATCATGACGTAGCCACGCCCTAATGCATACCCTGCTTTATCGTCACATATAAAATCAGGGAGGCCAAAATTTCACAAATGAACATCATACTGCATTGAAGAAGGCTTTAAACTAGCGATTGAGACCATAAACACATTTTGAAAACGTTTACTGAGGTTATAAATCAAGTGAGAAGTTGGTGAATTCTCCATTGACTTGTATAGAGACGGAAGTCCTTTTGACACCAAAACGGTCGCCCCCTGGTGGCCTTTTGATAGAATGCAGTTTTAAGTTACTTCCGCGTTGGCATCATTTCAGAGGACCGGAACTCCCCGTCTGGTTTGAAGGTTAAATAATGGTGAGGTGTGTTAGGATTAAACTCTAAACTCTTGGGGTGGTTGGTTTCTGTTGGTGTTCCTCGCTCCTTCTGACTGTTTTTCTTCTTCAGGTGAATGTGGGCCATCCATCAGAAGTAGATGAAATCTTTGACGCCATCTCCTACAGCAAAGGAGCATCTGTGATCCGCATGTTGCACAACTACACAGGAGACGAGGTTAGAAACAAAGTTTGCCTGCAGCTTTTCATTGTTTGTTTTGTTTTGTTTTAATATATTGAGACTTACCTCTTTCTTTGCCTCTGTAGGACTTTAGGAAAGGAATGAATGCCTATCTTTTAAAGTTCCAACATAAAAACGCATCAACAGGTAACAGTATTTTTGTTTAAGATGAAACAGGTGTGTGGTTTGATTTTCCTAATAAGTCCTAATCCTCTTTCCTCTGCTTCCTGTCTGTCTTCCTTTTATAGAGGACCTATGGGACTGTCTGGAACAGGCCAGTGGGAAACCCATTGCTGCAGTGATGAGCTCGTGGACTAAGCAGATGGGCTTCCCGATTATTGTAGTGGACCAGGAACAGGTGAGCAGTGACACAAGCTGTTTAAAATCGGCCACTGGGCTGAGCGCTTTTAATCAGTGTCATACATTCGGTGCGTTCATAAAACTGCTCAAGGATAGGAAAGCAGACAAAGTCCTGCAGCCACACGATGAAATATATTAGCTACCAACTTTTTTTTAACCTAATAGTCAAATTAACCAGCAGAAATGACAAATCAGTGTTGTGTTTGACTCTAAACTGTTTATAATGTTATTTTATAGCAAGGTGAGGACCGCGTTGTCAAGTTAACTCAGAAGAAGTTCTGTGCCAGTGGACCACATAATGGTAAGTATGTTTTCTTTCTTTTTTTTAATAGCAATGGTCGTACAAACGGGCTCAAACGACATACCGCTTATTGTTCTTTTATATTCATGATAAAATAAGAAACATTCTTATTTGACTGATTCTCATTGGCTCTCTCTCCTCTCTTGTCTCTGTTGAACAGGTGAGGATTGCCCTAGCTGGATGGTCCCTATTAGTATTTGTACCAGCGAGGACCCCAAATGCACCAAGCTCAAAGTTCTGCTGGACAGACCGGAGACAACCATCACTGTGAGCGGCGTCGCCCCGGACCAGTGGATCAAGGTACTGTTTCCACGTTATCTGCTTTTAAAGGCATTGAATAAAAGCTGAGTTTCTACAGAGCAGAGTTAGCATTTCTTATTGGAAATATTCATGCAATCATTTATTTCCTGCCTTATATAACACAGTATCTTTTACATAATGCAATTTAAAAACACACGACGACTGTCAGTAACGTGGCTTCACAAGCTTTGTCTTTAAAAATACGTCCGGTCAAGTTTGTGATAAAGATAATTTACATAAAAGCAGGTAAAACTTTAAGCTAAGACAGTCATCATTTTTAGTCAATATTTAACCCTCCTCTGAGTGGAAGTGGAACATTTTTCTTTTATTGTTATTAACTCAAGACGGTGTGAAGTTTCCAGCGTTGGTTATCTGCAGTCGGGGACATTTGAGTGAGAGATTGTTAGTGGAGCTGAATCAGTGAGTCATAAGAAGAAAAAGAAAATAAAGCCTCAGTCTGTCCTGATTGTGAGACATCAAAGGTCAAACAGTGTTCAGTGAATGTAGTTCCTTGTTGTTGTTAGTTGAGAGGAAGAGGAGGAGAGGATGTGGTCAACACTTCCTCTGTCAACTAGATTAGTTTATACAAGTGTTTGACCAGCATAACCAAGGCACAGTGCACCTTAAAATACCACCTTAATGCTGGTAAACAGTGGTCGATTAATGTCCTTTTAGATCCTCATTCTTCATTTATAAATTTGCAAGCCCTCCGTTAAGTATTTTGGGTTTTTTTTTGTTATGTGTGGCTGTCTTGACTGTGAACGTAGCTGAGATGGATCAATAAAGTATCAATCTGTTTTATGTCATCGTCATCTGGATTTTCTATTTTGTGATTTGGCTGTTTCGGTTTGTTCCGTGACATCTCTCGACATCGTCAGTAGTGTTTATTTGGGGAGATTTTCCTTTTCTGTGTCCGCTGATGTTTTGCTGTACTGACTGTAAAAACCCCCTTTGAGGCAAATAATTAGTGATTTGGGAGATTGGTCTTTATATAAATAAGCTGACTTGACTTAAGTGTCATTTTGGGTTTTTGACAAATGCGGCAAGAACATGAACAGACTTGTTTAATGTCTCGTGGGTGTTCTTTCTAAATTGGTTTGGCTGTTGATGATGTTTCTGCCTGAATTAAGATTCCTCAGGAAGTAAACGGTGTGAACAAAAGACAGCTGATACTGATGTGATACTTTAAATCCCTGCTGCTCCAAAACTGTTTATAGACTTGTTCAACTTGTTCTGTTAACCACTAACTTATGAGCCACAAGCTTCTCACCTTAAGAGTTCATCCACATTATTTGGGTTACCTTAGTGTACGGATCTTTTGCTTTCTATTTCAGCTCTCCGTCCAGACTAAACTAAATGTTTTTCTCATCTCAAAACTGCTTCTCCAGAGATTATATAACATTGATCTTTACTGCTTGACTGCTGCAGTGTTTGAGACACAATTAAATGACTCTTCATTTCATACTCTGGAGTCTGACAACAGAAACAGACAAATATGTAAAAAAGCTACATTGTGAATTTGGCTTCATTCAAACACAGTAAAGCAGGAGGGAGCTGAACCAGATGACAGTCAGCAGAGTAACAGACTGGAGCTGTCTAGTCTGTAACGCAGCAAAATGAATAAGACAAGCTTTCTGAAGATTGATCGATTGCGTTTTGTTGGACAGTGATTTGGTCAGCTGGGCTTTCTGTCCTACTTCTTTGCTCATGTTGGCTGTGATGCAGTTTTGTTGATGTCAGATGAAAAGAGGGTGAGGAATAAGAGAGTGAGCAGTTTTCTGTAGTTCAGGTGTTGAAAAACCTGGAAGTGGTTTTCACAACGAAACCACATTTTAAGTTCCTCTTTGAGTTGTGCAGATGTAGTCGAAAGTTCACTTATGACTAAAAATACTCCTCCTACCTCAGAGTAAGACTCATTTATGAAGCGTCCCACTCTTACTTTCCATAAGGAGGACTCCCCCCAGAAGAGGGTGTGATGTTCCTGTCTTACAACACTCTGAGACACACAAAGTAGAAACTATGATGACTTCTGGAACTCAACTAAAATATTGATGGGAATGATTGAAGTGAAGAAATTTGATCAGATACTTTTATTCGTAGCCCTAAAACCAAGAACAGAAATGGGTCACTGAGAATATTTGGCTAGTTAGGACTGGATTTCTACTCTGAGAAGCTCGATAAACATGGCTCCATATAAAAGACACAATTTCCAGTGTTTGTCAGCGTTCTGTAAAACTCTAAACCCTCCGAGCATTAGCATTAGTATGACTCGGTTTCACTCACTCTAAGCCACGCTGGATAAGAGCTCTGAGTATGAGAGGTGAATTTTTTAAAACATTTTTTTTTCCCCCCGCACAGCCTGACCCAGTTGTGTCCCTGCTGCTTTTTATTGTTTACAGATCAACCCCGGCACTGTGGGCTTCTATCGTATCCAGTACAGCTCGTCCATGCTGGAGAGTCTGCTGCCGGGTATCAGAGATCTCAGCCTGCAGCCTGTGGACCGGCTCGGCCTCCAGAACGACCTCTTCTCTCTGGTGAGACAACAAACGCACAAAGCTTCTTTTTTTTTTAACCCTCCTCATGACAAATGGATTGAGTAACAATTAAAATATTTAGGAATCCCAGAAGACCAATTGTGTTTGTCCGCGTGGTGAGGAAGTCCACTCCCTCCCAATGTAAACAAATACACAGTGCAGAATAAATGAAAGTAGGAAGACGCGTGTGGAGAAAGGAAGTCAAACATGTGCAAACTCAACTTGAAACTTGAGACGCTGATGGTTTTGGACAGACTCAAAAAAGGTCTCTAAACATTGTAATCAACAACATCCAAACAGATAAACATCCATTATAACTCACAGGAGATGCAGTTACTGTGTCTCAAATCACACACTTCCTTTAGTACACTGTGTACTTGTGTAGTGGGCAAATTATGACAGGTTAGTGTTGTCTCAAATCAAACGCGTCTGTTACGCACCTATCGGAAATGACGATTAGTTATCAAGCTAGCGTTATCGTTCATGGTATCGTTTGTCTGTATAGTGGTGCTTAGTGCTATAAACAAGCAACGACTAACATAAATAGTTAAATTTGAGTACATGGATTAGAAGAAAGTTATTTTTTGACATATGTAACTGTCATGCGTTGTGTTTTTATATATGATATACCACGAATGAGTTGTCACTCTTAAGAGAAAGTTCTTCAAATCAAAGAATTTAAAAATTACAAAACTGTGCTCAACTTTGTGTCATGATATCGGTTAAAAAAAACAAAATCTATTTAACCCATTTAACTTTTTGGGCAATCTTTACCACTTGTATGAGGTATGTAATGCACGAAAAGACCATCAGATTGTGTTTTCGTTGCTATAGATACAGGTTGTGCTAGTGTATAACCAATGATAAAAAACAAAAATCCCTTTTTTCTAAAGTTTTGAACAGATGAGGTCTGTAAAACATCACATTTAGGGTCAATGAGAAAAAAATCCATGTTTTATGTTGTCATGTCCTCAAAGAGGAAGGAAAAGCAAAGAGATTTTTTTTAAATAGCACTTTCTTGGTGTGACCAACAAAGGGTTTTTTCTTATGGATCTATATTTATTTTCAGTTTTCTCCATTTTTTTATCTTGTTCACATTAAGTTATTACACACACACCGTTGCCTTTTTTGTCTCCAACTTTTTCTTCTTGTTCTGCCAAATACAACAAACTGAGGAACTTTTCTGTTTGCTGTTGTGAGGTCAACACCTTGTTTTGACATCTTATCGTATGTCTAGAAGCACGTACAAGTCTGGATATGCGGATGTGTCACCATGAATCACCTGTTGTTATCTGGACTCATTGTATTTAACTGTTGCCTTTCAGTTTGAAGTTTTATTAAGGTTTCAAGACATGGCTATGAAAACTTAAGCTAAAAGAGTTTATAATAGAAATGGCACATGATTGATCTTTTGCTATTTAACCTGCAATAGTGTCATCTGTCGTCTTTTCAAGGCATTATCCTGTAATTGCTCAATCAGATCCAAAACTTGCGTCTAAAAGGATGACAGTTAAATGTGCAAATATATTGTCAGACATACAATGAACTTGAAAATGAAGCTTTTTTAAAAAAAAAAAAAAAGGATAAAAATCGATTCGATTCAGATCCAGAGATGCTTTCTTCTTATTTCTCATATTTCCCTTCCTTGTCAAAACCTGGCGCCTACATTACCCACGATGCAACTTGACCGCCAACAGTTCAGTCGGATGTTGTGGTTTGTTATGTCAGTAGCAGCTATAATGTGGTGTGGAGCTGTTAGCTTTAACATCAACAACAGTTTATCTTCAGAAAGCCTCAACATATGATTGAAAAGCATAAAAGAAAGATGGTAAATGTGTCTTTTCTGTTCTGTGTGTTTTGTAACCACAGTGTGACGATAAATGTGAATTTTCAACATGACTTGATTGTGTTGTAACGGATGAATCACAGCGACTGACTCTTCGTTCACCTTCTGGCTCGTTCTTGCCTTCAGCTGATGTTGTGAGTCAGTTTTAGATTTCATATCACACAGTGAGTCTTGAATCATGCAGTCTGTCATAAGCCCCGTTTCTACTGCAGGAACTTCGGGGTAATTTTCGGGGCTGTTGTCTCCATAGCAGGAACCTCCCCTGAACGACAATCTCCTGGAACTTTTACTGGGGCCAAACGAGACCCTGCCTCCGGGTAGATACTCCGTTCGGCCCCGAAAAACCCCTGGGTGGGGCTTGAGGTTGACTCGGTGCTGATTGGGGGGATGTGGCGTCAAGAGAAAGCGCCATTTTTAAATGCCAGCAGAAGAAGAACAGTAGAAGAAAGCGTCTACACTGCCGGAAAAAGTTCATAGCTTCCACCGCCATGAACACGAACACACAAACCAGAAATGCGGCAACCACCTCAGATCCTTCCATGTTTACGTCCTCATTGTCGTTTTCTTCGTTATGCTTTCGGCGCGTCACGGTCAGAGTCCGGTGGGTCCTATCTGGGTCCTATCTGTCTATGGAGACACAACAGCCTAGAGGACCCAGTGAGAGGACGTTCCTGTAAAGGTCCCGCCTCTTAAATTTTACCAGGAACTTCCTTAGTAGAAACGGGGCTATAATGAAACGACGTGTCACACCTTCACTCCCGAATCCTGCAGTCTGTCACAATGAAACGACGGGAATTTTCCAGAATGATTTTTTTTAACACAGTAGAATTACACAATGAGCCATAATGAATAATTTACATCACATCACCATAAATCTTGTCTTTATTGAAAAGAACATCAGGATTTATTTGGTCCCGTCATATTAGAAATGAGTCTTCATAGATTCTGCTTTCATTTCTGTCCTCGGTGACTGGTGGATTTAGACCAGCGATGTTTGCAAAATCAGGGGAAACAGTTTGATGGGATGTGTTTCTAACTCAGCGATCAGGTTGCAAAAACAAAAAGCTGTTACTTCACCTTTTTAGTTTAATCAGCACCGACCTCATCCTGACCTCTAAGCTCAGTTAGAAATATGACTCATTATGACACAAAACTTAAAGATCTAAACAAGTGACTAAATCTGTAATGAAAAGGAGAGTGGTTTGGAGGATATGTAAACGGAATAATGCACATTTTGGTTGTTTTATAAATAGTGGAGCTGCATCGATTTGTCAATTTATTGATCAGTCAATGGACGAATGGCTTACTGTGCATGTGTCGTCATTACTGTAGAGCGCATTGCAGTAGTCGTTACTGCAATGCGCTCTTCTCAGGGATCCCTGGCAGGTACAATCAGAACAGCGCTGCCAGGATCCTGATGAGAGAGCGGAAAAAAACACCAACGTTTTCCCGGTTCAGGTTTTTCGTTTCACTGGCTCCCCCGCGTCCTTCAGGATTCACTACAAAGTCCTGCTACTTGCCAACAAATCAAATACAACAGACATGCAGCAAAGGAACTGATCACACCACAAAACCAAACACGCCTTTAGATCTGCCAGCAGCTCGATCCTCAGGGCCCTCAGCACTGAGCTCAGCACCATGGGGGGGACGGAGCCTTCTGCTCTGCTGCAACACGCTGGTGGAACAGACTTCCTCACCACCTGAGGGCAGCACAGAGCCCAGACTCTTTAAAAAAAGGCCTAAAACCCTTTTTATTCAAGGAGGCTTTTTCATCTTAACTCCTATTATGTTCTTTATATTGTGTGTTCTGTGTTATTAATACTGCAGCACTGTGAATGAAAAGTGTGATTAAAAATTAAATGTATTCTTCTTCTTCAATATCTTCTGGTTTCTTCAGTCGCCTGTCACACTTTTGGTCAGGATTAAAAGACATTTGAAGATGTTGCTTTGGCCTTTAGGATAATCGATTTTATAAAAAATAATCATTAGTTTCACCTTCACTAGAATTTATTTTAATACAGTTTTCAACCACTTATTTTCCAGACGTTTTCTAAAACCTGCTGTTTAATATCTCTAAAAGTGACATTAAAGGTGACTCGGTACGACCGGCCTTCACTTCGATCTATTTATTTTAGATAATCTGACTTCTTTTTTTGGGGGGGGGATTTATTTTGGGCTTTTTTGCCTTTATTCATGACCTGCAGCAAAGGTCCCTGGCTGGATTCGAACCAGGGACGCTGCGATTACTTAGCAACCGCTCTAACCAATCGACCAACAGGGTGCTCCAAATCTGTCATTTTTAAACTCTACGAATGCTCATTTTATTTCACTCTCTGTCCCTTCAGTCTCGCGCCGGCATGATCAGCACGGTGGAGGTGCTGAAGCTGATGGAGGCGTTCGTCAACGAGCCCAACTACACGGTGTGGAGCGACCTCAGCTGCAACCTGGGAGTGCTGTCCTCGCTGCTGTCCCACACGGACTTCCACGAGGAGATCCAGGAGTTCATCAGGGACCTGTTCACCCCCATCGGCCTCGAGCTCGCCTGGGACAGCAAACCAGGGGAAGGTGAGGATGCACCGGACAGGAAATGAGCTGTCAAGTCATGTGGTTCAGATCTAATTATTGAGACCCACATTGTTTAATTTACTCTAAATTTATGTTTAAATGAAAGCTCTGAAATATTATTATAATCATTGTTTTCATGTAAAACACACCACATTGTTTTAATTCTCTTCAGTTATTTAAACCTGTTTTTTTACTGTCTCCGTCATAATTTAAGCTTTAAGTTTTATTTAAATCTAACAAAACTGACCAGTTCCTTTATTAAGTTGCATGTATATGTTAAAAATGTTTGATTTAGATCCACAACCGAAAACATACCTGCAGTGCAGCTGTGTAGTACGACTGTAAAAGGATGTCTGTATTATTATACATTAATATAACTGACTTTATTTATCAATTCAAGCTTTGTAAATGCACATATTTATTTATTTAGATTTATTTGGCAGGAACGGCACACGTCAATCAACATTTTTGTTCACACCTCTGTGTAGATGAGTCAGAATTAGCCAAGAAGCTAATTTATATCTGTAGTTACCGGGCAACTTAGCCAGGCACAATAAAGAAAGAAGAAATAATATTAAAATAAACAATCAATATAGCACATTACTTATATAAAAAGTGATTAAAAGCAATGTGCACAATAGACTCTGATGCCACACAGAAGCTGTAGATAATAAAGGACTGAAGAGGTTGAACATTGCAGCCTCCTGTACATGTCGACACTCTGACACTTAAATGCATAGATGGGGAATAGCAGTACTTTAACCCTTACATACGGTTCGTACTCTGACTCATAATTAATTCACACTCATAAATTCCCCATCAGTCATTAACTAATGGATGACTAATCTTATGGAAAAAAGACGTTCGTTATTTTATTATCCAGTATAATATCTTCTAGACATGTCTGACTGGTGATTTTGGATTTGTTTTAATAGAAGCAGGTTAAACTTATCAGCCACACAAAAACAAAACAAATATTAATGCATTTTATTTCCATTGTTGTAAACTGTGGGTCACATTAGGAAAAGTCTGGTAGAAGAAATGTGTATAGAGTGCTAAGCGTCTTCAGTTGAAGGTTTATTTATAGTGCTCTCCATTACACGTGTAACTCAGCCAAACAATTTAAAATTAAGTCATAATGAAATCAAATCATCCACCAAACCTCTACTGGCTTTATAGGACGTTCAATTCACACCTCACACCTCATCCAGTCAGCACCACATCCCTCAACAGGGACCTTCACAGTAATCTGAACACAAAGGAATCAAAGTATATATTTAACTCTTTTTCAGCACATTCCCATGACTAAATGGCTTTATCAAAAGGTAACGTAACCCTAATAAATTAACCCCAAAATGAATGAAAACGACCCCTCCCAACAAATAGCTCTGAATGGTGAATATGAATAAAGGAACAAACAATTGCAAAATAATCAAACCTGCAACATAATAAAGAACTGAAACTAACTTATGACCCAACCTGATCTCACGGAAATACGTGACAGGGGCATGACCCCTGTTAACACTGAATTCCGTGGTGGGGACACGCAATGTGTCAAATTTACGTGTCCCCATCACGGAAACAATACCAATGTAAAATCAATGGGAATCCTCTTTCGTGGTGGACACACGGATTCCCCGGTTCATTCTAATAACAGCCTATAAAACTATTGATTATATTATTCTTCATGTGGTAAAATCCTAAAAGAGGACAGTATTTCCCTTTTTAATAACGTAAAGGTAAAGTCCAGTGGTAATAAACATAACTACCTCATTACACCAAAATGACAATTATCATACACAATCTGTTTTTTAGACAACAAAAAAATCGTATTTAATGCACTATAATAAATTCAGTTAAATGACTATTAAAAATAACGATTAAATAAAAGATTTATAGATTAGAAAAACAGTATTAATTACCGCCCACTACGTGACGTTGAATCCGGGAATCCGTGTGTCCACCACGAAAGAGGATTCCGTGATGGGGACACGTAAATTTGACAAATTTCGTGTCCCCATCACGAAATTCAGTGTTAAGAATTCATGCCCCCGTCACGTATTTCTGAGAGGTCAGGCTATTATGACCATGTGTTTGCTGTAAAATGTAACATAATGCTACACACGATAAAAACCCAGGACAGTAAGTGCTGCAATGGTAAATTATAGCAAAGTTCAACACGAATAAATCAATATAGTTTAATGTATAAGCTCAACATGTAAACGGGAAATGTGATGAGTAAAGAAGAGTTCTGCTTTGTCACAGTCGGTAACCTGAGTGTTGTTGTTTTATCGTCCTGCAGGTCACCTGGACGCCCTGTTGAGAGGTCTGGTTCTGGGGAAGTTGGGGAAGGCGGGACACAAACCCACATTGGAGGAAGCCCGGCGGAGATTCAAGGACCACGTGGAGGGAAAACAGAGTCTCCTTGCAGACCTCAGGAGCCCGGTAAGAGACACAACAACACCAGCAGAGAGTGTTTTACAGGCTTCAGTTGTTGCACTCATTAAAGACATTTTCTGTGTGGAATCCTAACTATTGTGTGTGTTTGATTTTATTTTTATTGTTTTTCAGGTGTATTTAACAGTTTTGAAGCATGGAGATAGTGCAACATTGGAGACGATGTTAAAGGTAAAACTTCACACTACACCAACAGATTTCATGTCAGATACAGTCAAACATTTAGGATTCTTTTAATCATTTAATCTCTGTCTGAATATTAGGTTTATTCTGTCCTCTCTCTCTCTCTTATTCATCCTTTCTTTCTCTTTTCACTCGTCCTTCAGCTTCACAAGCAAGCAGACATGCAGGAGGAGAAGAATCGTATAGAGCGAGTGCTCGGCGCCATATCTGCCCCTGACCTCATCCAGAAAGTCCTGACCTTTGCCCTCTCGGTACGTATGACCACCACTTTTGCAGCATTTCACAACTTTGGATTTTTTTTTTTTGTCTTTTTTTCAGAGGAAATGAAAGAAATGTGGTTTAATCATGTGTCTTTGAAGGGAAATCAGAGGTTTCAGTTTAGGTTGCTGTGTGGCCATGATGAAAAGATTAATAGTGTGATGCCCAGTTAGGAAAGATAAGGAACAGTTTAAGTTGCATATCTGTCTAGTAATAATTAACTTTCCGTTGTTTAAATTTCCTCAATTAATCACTTGGTCATGAAACATTCCTGCAGCTCAAAGTGTTTTTTTTAAATCAGCTGTCTTCTTTGCCAAAATATCAAATTACTATTAATCTAAAACAAAGAAAACCAGCAAATTCTCATATTTAAGAAGCTAAAACCATCAAAATGATTGAAACATAATCGTTGCAGCTTTAGTAATAAACAACTTTCAGGCTTTTTGTCTCAGTGTCCTTGTCTAACAGGAGTGACTTCTCTCCAGTCAGCTGATTTAGAGCATTTATAGCTAATCTCTATCTCTCTCTCTCTCTTCGGCCTTCTCCTCCACAGGAAGAGGTTCGTCCTCAGGACACGGTTTCGGTAATCGGAGGAGTAGCAGGAAGCAGTAAACACGGCCGTAAAGCCGCCTGGAAGTTTGTCAAGGACAACTGGGAGGAGCTTTACAACCGCTACCAGGGCGGCTTCCTCATATCACGACTCATCAAGGTAAACAAGACAAGCAAAGCTGCGTTCAGATCAAAATCCAGCCGCCCAGAGGAGGGGGGAGGGGGAGGGGCTAGTGTTCAGTCCAACAACATCTCTGCTGCTTGTATTATTTCACAACAAAGTTATAAAACAAGAATACAAGCAAACAATATTTCCTGGATGTTGGAAGCTTTGGTGATTTCAAGAGTCAAAGTTCAATCACATAGAAATGAATGAGAAGCGACTGTGAGAGCTGTACAGCCACAGACGGTCACACATTTATTCTGTCCTCTTAATTAAATAATCATAATTCACAAATAACCAGAAACTCCAGTTGGATTTTCCACATTTTGCATTTGCAGATAATTTTGCATTTTTAATTTCAATGAGAAATGGAACCAAACTGCTTTCAAAGTTCAAATACTGTCGAGTTTATTTTTTCTTTCTGTTCAGTTCATCTGTTTGTTTTCTGCCTCTTTGCAGCTCACGGTTGATGGATTCGCTATTGACAAAATGGCTGCTGAAGTAAAGGTGAGAGCGCTTCACAAAACATTACAGAACTTTTTATTTTTACAGAAACATTCCTGGAAATGTTTCTCCTTTTCTTTCTGTAGAAAACAAGAACTTTGTGCTGTTTTAAGGCAAATGTATTTATATATCACATTTCAACAACAAGGATATTCAAAGTGCTTTACAGGAAACATAAAATTCCTCAAGACAGGATATAAAAGCAACACATGGCAAAAAAAAAAAGACGATTTAAAGTGTTAAATTGAAAATAAATTAAGCACAAATAGAGTAAGGCAGTTAAAAACAGTATTCTTCAGGGGTTTGTTCGGATATGTGCTTCTCCAGGAGCTGTTCAGTATTTAAAACAGCTGAATTCATCTTTAGGAAAAACAAAAATATCCTTTTTTTGAAGCTGCAGTTAGTGTATTTGACCACTAGGTGACAGAAAAACGTCACAGTAAACTGAAAGCACTTTGTGTTATAGAAATAAAATAAACTTGATTTATGTTGACAGCATTTTACATGCATTACATTATTAGTCGCTCTAATGATCTTCTCTTCAGAGTTTTGGCAAAAAATGTGTCAGCTAGTTTTAGTTTTTTAAAGATTCAAATCATTCTTAGTTTTTAAATTCAGCATCACAATAAAAACAAAACAATATAAAAGAAAGAATAAATAAACAAACAATATCTATGAAAGTAAAGTCTAAGTTTTATCAGCTATGTTTCTTTTCTCTGCACTCGTTCATGAACTCGTCTCTTTTTTTCAGAGTTTCTTTGAGAGTCACCCGGCGCCGGCGGCCGAGCGCACGGTGCAGCAGTGCTGTGAGAACATCCTCCTCAACGCCGCCTGGCTGAAACGTGACGCGGACGACATCCAGCAGTATCTACTGCAGCGCAAAGCTCCCCCCGTCTGAGCCGCTGCCCCCCCGCCGCCTCCTCCTCCAGCCCCCCTTACTCCCTCTCTCCCCCCCCCCCCTCCCTCCAGCGCGGACCTCCCAGCATCATAGCTGCCTCGGCCCCCCCTCAGTACAGACCAGAGCGGGCGACCAGATGTACTTACAGCAGGCTTCATTTCTCTAAAGAAACTGTGTATGAAACAAGAAGACAAAGCCAAGAATTTAAGAAAAGTGTTGGAAACACAAAGAGACTCTTTCTACGTTAACAAAGCAGATCCATTTTAGTCAGACCAGGAATGTAGTTTTACCCCCATTCTGCCCAACGAGCGGAGTCGCCACCAATCCACCAATCGGCAACGTTAGAGCGGCGCTCGGCGACGAAACGATCACTGTAACCCTGCTAACGCTCTCTGCATCACCTGCCCTGTATGCACTCCTCCTCATCCTCATCCCAACTTCATCCACCTCTGCGTCGTAGCTGAGAAAACTGTGAATCCCCTTTCTCTTCCTCTCCTCTCTCTTCCTCTCCCTCCTTCCCTCCTTCCTGCCGTCACTCATTTTGAATGCATGAAGTGTGATTTCCTGCATTTGCTGCTTCGTTAACTTCTGTTTGTTTTCTGTACAAACAAAATGATTTCCTCCTCCTCATCCTCCTCTTCCTCAGTTTGTCTTCACCTCCTCCTCCCTCTCTTTCAGGCATTGTGATCGGGTGAAAGCAAAAGGCGCCGTGGGCAGAATGGGGTTAATAAACGGTAGTGTGTGTCGTAGATTTTTCAGCAGCAGTGATTCTCCATTGCTAATTAAAGAGTTAGAACGAGGCGAGCAGCGCTAGCATGGTACTACATCGTAAACTGTATAATGTATAATGCAAACTTTTTTTTTTTTCTTTTAAAAGATTTAAATGGAAAAGAAGTTTAATGGTTATCCGTTTCCACCACCACCAACCCCCTTATAGAAAAAATACAAACCAACCCCCTCGAGCTCTTATCAGTCAGAATTTGTATAGTTTGAATCATCAACAAGCATATTTATGAAGAAAAAGGACAAAAAAAAGAAATGGTTTCTTTATCCGCCACCACTGAACGAAAAAAATGAAGATTGGTGTGTTTTTATAAAGACATCAGATGCAGCGATTTATTTAAAAATGTGGAAATAATCTTATATTCTGCGGAGGAAAAAGAAGAAGAAGAAGAAGAAAAAGAAGAAGAAGAAATTAAAAAAGATCACAACACTATTTTTTTGGGGGGGGCTTTTTCATTCAGAAGTAACAACATCATCATCATCTTCATCATCAGGAAAAAAAACGCCTCTTCTCTTCATTCATTGTTTTTTTTTGGTTTTTTTAGGGGTTGAGAGTCCGGCGAGGGGAAACAGGACTTTTTAAAAATGGACGTTGACTTCTGCCGTCGAACTCGGACGCCTTAAAAGATTTGGTCGACTGGTTTGCAGTAAAAAAATAAAAAAAAAGTTAAAAAATGTCAAAAAAAACAAACAAACAAATAAATAAATAAATAAAAGCTGAAGTGGTGATAAAATAATAAAATGATAAAATAGTGACTTCCACACAAAATGTATCTAATGTGACAGATTATGCAGACTTGTTGAACGAGTATATCTATATAGAATTTACAATTTGATGTGGTTTTTTTTCTTTCTCTCTTTTTCAAGTCATCCAACCTGTTGTTGAGACCCCCCCCCTCCACCCTCCTGCCCCCCCCACCAGCTCCACCTGCGTCCCTCCTCCCTCCCCAGATCATTAGTTGTTGGGTTTTTTCTTTTTTTTCTCTTTTTTTTTGTTTCTTTTTTTTTTATTTTGTTAAAAACTACGGTTGGTGTTCATTAAAGTGAAAATGGATTCTAAAAACAAAACATGTGAAATTAGTACATTTAATTCATTGATTATTATTTTTTATGTTATATTATGAGTGAGGTGTGAGAGTGTGTATGACCCCCCCCCCCGAAAACATCTGTAATTTATCAGCTCCTAATGCACTTAACATTTTGTACGATCGGAGACGTTAAAGGACGAGTTCACAATTTTTCAGGTGTGTCGTAAAACACATTTTCTACATAAAACATTAATAAAAGCAGCAAATCAACCAGAGGATGTTATATTTTCGATAAATAACATAAAACCGTGTGTCTTAAATCAACAGTCAGGAGTTAAATGGAACATTAATGCAGTTTTTCTTGCTGTAATCATTCCTCCTGTTCATACTGACTATTAAACGATCCCTTCATCATGTTTACAATGTAAGTGATGGAGGACAAACTCACAGTCCTCCTCTGTAAAAATGTGTTTAAAAGTTGATCTGAAGCTAATATGAAGCTTCAGTCGTCCAAATGAGTCAAATCTTCATCTTTTATGTTTCAACGTTAGTGTTTTTAGTATCAAAGTCTTTTTGTTACTATACTTCCTCCACAGCTCAACAGAAGATACACAAAGACTCAGACTGCTTAAGAGCCTCATAGAGGGACAGAAACAGTCTTCGTTTAGTGTAAAAAATGCATTTAAGAGTAGATCATCAGCTTCTATTGAGCTTCAGCAGTCTGAGTTAGTCATAGCAAGTGATATGTGACACATTTACAGACTTTTTAACATCAGATTCCCTCTTAGTGTTTCCCTGTTGAGCTGTGGTGGAAGTATAGTAACAAAAAGAGACTTTGGTACTAAAAACACTGTAACGTTGAAACATAGAAGATGAAGATTTTACTCATTTGGACAAATGAAGCTTCATATTATCTTCAGATCAACTTTTAAACACATTATTTTTACACTAAACAAGGACTGTTTCTACCCTTCATCACTTTACATTGAAAACATATTATGAAGATCTTTTAATAGTAGGTATGAACAGAAGGAATGATTACAGCTGTTTTAAGACACACTGAGAAAAATTAGAAATCGTGAACTTGTCCTTTTTTTTTTTTAAAGACGTGACAAGATGATCGTTAGCAGCACTTAAAACAGATGCAAACTGTTTAAATACATATATACATAACATTTGGATTAAACCTAATGAGAATAAAATGGTTGCAGATCACAATTTGAAGAGTTATGAGCATAAAAATTTGATGATTCCTTTGACGAGGTGTCCGTGTGAGGTAGTTTTTTGAGTTTTCGACTGTGTTTTTTCTTGTTCCCCTTTTTTTTTTAATTTTCACTGAAGTTCAACGATGTGGAATGTCTTTGTGGTTCTGACTTATAATAATAATAATAACCGAGAGGAGAAGCTGTCAGGCAAAAAAAAAAAAAGGACGGCTTTGACTTTTGGGAAACATACATATGCAGTCCAATAAAGTAACACTTCATGATACGTACGGTATCGCTTACTGCAAGACGTTTCTCAGGTGTGTCGCTACTTTTAAAATATTCCCTCCTGCAGCTTGTTTTTCTTCCCTTTTGCTGAACTGGATATTCAGCAGCGACGAGGTGGAAGCTGGTTCAAGATATTCTGGATATTCAGGTCAGAAGAGGTCTTACATCAACGGAGAGTAACACTATGTTAGCATTTGTGGTTGGGTAAAAGGCAGGTTTACAGGTTTCAACTCTCTTAAATCAACAGTCAGGAGCTGAAATGAACATTGAAACCTGTTTTTCTCGTTGTAATGATTCCTCCTGTTCATACTGACCATTAGAAGATCCCTTCATAATGTTTACAATGGAAGTGATGGAGGACTAAACCCACAGTCCTTCTGTGCAAAGAAAAAAGGGTTTAGAAGTTGATCTGAAGCTAATATGAAGCTTCACCGTCCAAATGAGTCAAATCAAGTCTATGTTTCAACGTTAGTCTTTTTGTTACTATACTTCCACCACAGCTCAACGGGGAAACACGAAGATTCAGACTAGTGAAGCCTCATGGATGGACAGAAACAATCTTGTTTAGTGTAAAAAAAAAAAATTAAAAAGTTGATCTGAAGCTAATATGAAGTTTCACCGTCCAAATGAGTCTTTTATGTTTCAACGTACCAGTGTTTTTAGTGTCTTCAGCAGTTTGAGTGTATGTACCTACTGAAGTAACATACAGCTCGATGACAGTATTCAATAAGATACAGTGGAGCCCAATTCAGGGTTCCCACGCGTCCTGGAAAACCTGGAAAATGATTGACCACCTTTCCAGTCATGGAAAACTCATGAAAAATGAAAAGAAAAAGTCAAATGTCCTGGAAAATAATTTCTCCTTCCTTTGCTTCTCTCCGCCTTTTTAAGGGAATGGAAACGTTTTAGAAGGTTTGTGCATGCATAGTCTGTTCTTACGCTGCCTTCAATGGGCAACATTAAGGCACAGCCCTTCTCTGCTTCTATCTAGATATTAACCTCTTAATGTTGCTCTCAGAGTGAAACCAGAATTTTACATAAACATTTACGAAATGTTCTACCACCGTACAGGGTCGAACTGAGATCCCACCAGTATATTCTCAAGTTCTGTGGGAAACCCTGATTAGTGTTTGGCGTGATCAGTTGTCTGTCGTACTGTAGCAGCTGGAAATGTCCTGGATATGATTTAAAGAAAACAGTGGGAACTCTGCCAATTATAGAATAGAAACTTGCACTTCCTGACTGATTCTCTCTTTGCTCAGATCCAAAATGAAACTCAAAAAATACTCTGATGACTAAAGATTCTGGTACATAATCCAGAATTTGTAATGTAGGTTTTAGTTTATTTCAATATATTAATTAGGTTAATTATATATTTGTTTATTTTGTATATATTTTACTGTAATTCTTATTGTGTTTTACCTCTTATAGGTTGAAGTTTTAAGATAAACCCGCAGTAGGTTTCTACCTGCACACGTTTTATTTACTTTTATTATATCAAGTGATATCTGACACATAACAAAAAGAGACTTTGGTAATAATAAGACTAACGTTGAAACATAGAAAACTTGATTTGACTGATTTCTTCTTTCTTTCCTCATCTCCTCTCCTCCTTGTTCTCTCTTCCTCCTCATTTATCTATCTATATATCCATCCATCCATCTCTTTCTCCTTTCTTTCTTTCTTTTTCTCTTTCCCTCTTTCCTCTTTATTTTTCTTTCTTTCTCTCTTTCTTTCTTTCCTCATCTTCCTCTTCCTCCTTGTTCTTTCTTCCTCTTTTTCCTCCCTTTTCTTTTTTCTTTCTATTCATCTATCCTCATCTTGTTCCTCCTCCGCCTTTTTCTTTCTTTCTTTTCTTTGTCTCTCTTTCCTCATCTTCCTCCTTTTTCTTGTTCTTTCTTCCTCCTTTTTCTTGTTTTTTCTTCTTCATCTTCCTCCTTTCTTTCTTTCTTTCTATTCATCTATCTTCATCTTGTTCCTCTTTCTTTCTTTCTTTCTTTGTAAACATGATGAAAGGATCTTCTAATGCTCAGTATGAACAGGAGAAAATATTACAGCAAGAAAAACACACTTAATCTTCATTTTAAACACCTGACTGTTGATTTAAGACTCACTTTAATAAATGAAAACTTACCCTTTAAACAAGTGTCTCCACTAGATGGCGGGAGTGAGTCTCTCGTTTAAACACGTGTCTCCACTAGATGGCGGTAGTGAGCGTCTCTCTTTTTAAACACGTGTCTCCACTAGATGGCGGTAGTGAGTCTCTCTGCTTTTAAACACGTGTCTCCACTAGATGGCGGTAGTGAGTCTCTCTGCTTTTAAACACGTGTCTCCACTAGATGGCGGTAGCGAGTTTCTTTCGTCCATCACAAGATTTTTTTAAAAAAAGGAAGAAGCCGAAGAAGAAGTGAACTTTGTTTCCAGCAGGTTTGTGAGTGTTTGCGTGAAGATGCTGGTGAAGAAATGACAGCTGTGTAAGTACAAGAAGCTCACTTTTAATATGCATATTAATTCGTAGCATAATTATGAAGTTTAAAGTAATTTCATAGCCTTTATTTTCTATAAACAAACAGCTCAGGCTTGAACAGGCTTAGCTGCGTTCAAGCTGCTAACTTGCGCTAACGTCACTCTTTATTTTATTAAATATAAAAAATCATTAAGTGAGTTTATAGATATTTATACTAGATAGTGAATTAAAGTATGACGCTTGGTTTTTGTTAGTTTATTTAGATATCGTACCGTGTCAGAGTAATAAAAGGTGATATAGGTGAGATGTCAGCCTGTTAGCATTAAACTAATAGAGTATAAAAGATGTTTATTTAATTATTTTTATTCTTTACATGTTAAGAAATGATTTTAACAGTTTTAAAATGTAACGTTAAAGCGGATTGTTGGCGGTTAATCTGTTATAATGACCGTTAAAACCGTTAAAAAGGTCAAAGGACGGTTTATTTTTAGCTTTTGATTAAATTAGTTTAATTTCAGACTCAGATGAGGTTGTAACAGGTGAAACTGGGTCAAATACTCAACAGGTAACTTTACAGCTATGTTTTTTTTTTTTTTTTTAACTTTATTCTGTTTTATGTCATGAAATACCTGGAAAAGCTATGAAATCAGAAAAACTGTTTTCCAGGCGTGGAAATGTTTTGAATTAGGGATGACCTGATATAAAAGATAACAGATATAAGACAGGCTGCATGAACCTGGACCCCCCACTTTTAAATGGATCAGTAGATTCATTTAATATGAATATACTAATCATCAACTTCTATATTTAGCTTTGTAATATCTTCTAATGTGTGATCTGAGGCCAAACGCTTCCTCTGGGATGTAATTATAAAATGAATCCATCATTTAGTGAAATCAAAGCACCTGTTAAAAGGCTCCAGAATACAGGAAATGACATCTACTCTGTTAAATGACCCCCAGAACCCCCATTAGACTGTCCCAACCACATTTCTAATGTGTCCATGCTGTACATGCTCATGTTTCTTTACTTAAAGTACACATTTAATATAAATGTCTTTGATGTATGGAAGCCAAACTTTCTAGAAAGCCTTCCCCAAATCTTGCTCCAAGGTTTTCTGAAAAGTTGACAGCTCTGGTTCTGATGTTCAACAAAAGCCTCAACTAAGCTCTCCACCTGAAACAGATTTGGGATGGGGGGGCAGGTAAAAACCTGATACTGTGCCCTATAGTCGCTATGTGGGCCTACCTTTGTTAAACTACTTAAATTAAGTCATGGAAATGGGCTAAAGCGGCCTCAGAGGTTTTCTTATCAGGTCCTGATCAGGTTTATGGAGCTAAAGTTCAGTATCAGCTGAAAACAGGTCGTACAACATTAATATTGCTTGTAACTTTACCCTGAAGGACAGAGAGAGAGAAAGAGGGGGTAAAAAAGGTGGATTTCACTCATTTTATGGCTTTAAACTCACAGCACTTTTTAACATCCAGTCATGTTGTTAGTTACAGTCGTGCAAAGCTCCTTTTCCCCCTTAAAATAAAGATAGAAAAGGTATTTTTACCTTCTTTTTTTTAATACAATCACACAAAATCTTTACAGAGTAAATTGTATTGTCTTATTTTGTTAATCTAGTCAAGATTTGACCGGATTCAAGTCTCTATTTGTCATAAATATGCTTCTAATTGGACTTTTGAGGATTAAAGTGGTCTGAATGGAGAAATAAAAATGACATTGCCCCTTTTTTTTCAGGTTTCATAAATCTAAATGTCTAACACTTTAGACGTTTATCAATTAACTGAAAATCAGCCTTAAAAACCATAAAAACAGACACGTAAGCCGTATCACGATAATCTAGTCTTATATCACGATGTCAGTATAATGTCATTATATTGCACAGCCCAATAATCAATGATGAAAATAATCTTTAAAACACACTGGAAACTTTGGGGGTGGGTAGTTTCCCAGTGTAGGAGTAATGAGGTTGGGGGGGGTAGGTGTTTTGCAGATCGGGGAAGAAAACACATAAAGGTCAGTGACTCACTCCAGAAACTCTTTTACTCATTAAACAACGGCTGCAACTAACGATTATTTTCCATTATTGATTAATCAGCTAAAAAACACAAATTCTCAGATGTTGACTTGACATTTTATAAACTGCTTATAAGCGTGTTCTGTTCGGCCAACAGTCAAAAACACAAAGATAATCAAGTCATAAAGATATAAAACGCAGAAAATTAAAAGAATTATCACATTTAAGAAGCTACAACCAGAAAACTTCCTGCTTTTTTTAACTCAATAAATCACTTAAAACAATTATTTAATCATTGAAATTGTTGATAGTCAATTTTCTGCCTTTAGAATAAAACATGTTAAACACAATCATACGCAAAACCCACTTAAACTGAGAATGACACAAACACTATAGAACACACAAAACATCTTATATGACAAAAAAAAAACCCAAAACTCAATATCCGGTTTCTAACTTTTTCCAGAGCTTTCAACAGCAGACTCTTCTTCATCTGATGGAGTTTGGTTGGAGTTTCCCAGACTTCTCAGTTTACACTCAGGATGACATTTCTTTAGCAACTCAGAATAAGATGATGTAGGTTTTAGTGATATAAATGTTTTAATGGTCTGTTAACCGCTGGGTGGTCGGAACGACTAATTCATTATGTGCTGTATGCCGACATTCATAAGGGATAAATAGATAATGTGTCAAAAAATAACTTTATATATTCATAACAAACAACAAGCTTTAACTGGACAAACTTGTATTTATTTAAATGACAATCAGCCTTCATTTCTTTACAGAAACACTTTAATTAAAAGAACAAATCTTACAGGTTAACAGCACTAAAATTTAACAGCGTGGATTTTTTTTCTCCCTGTCATAAACAACGCTGAGCATATCCTTTGCAATCATGTTAGCAATGAGAGACGCTACATTAGTTTTCTCTCTGAAACTTTTGTTCCAGATGTTGACGTACTAGTTTGGTGATTAGCGTCAGGTCCGTCTCCCTTAGTAACCGTCACAGCAGACAGCAACTTTTTGTCCATGTGAAACCACGATAGCTCAACTCTGCTCCACATATTTCACACCTGACAACATTATCCTTTACTTTCTGGAAGTTTTTCCACGCTGGACTTTTGTGTGTCTTCGTCTGCATCATGTTCCCTCCAGTCAGCTAGCAGGCTAACTTACTACCGAGTCAAAGTAGCTGAGGGCAGCAGTAAAAACTCTCTGTGTCAGATTTACTTCACCAAGGTGGAGGTGGTTTACAGAAGCTTACAGCTCCTCCTAGTGGCTGAAAGGGAGAATTGCTCTCCAGCAGCTGTTAATAAACCTTTCATACTAAACCACACAGCTCAACTCTTGATTAAAGTTTTTCAATGAAGCACAAACGTTGAAGTTAGACCTGTGAACGATTAGTTATTTGGTTTTAATGATCCATCCTTCGTGTCTCTGCAGCTGATTCTCTCGTCCATCTCGTTGTTTTCAGGCTGTCCTCTGACTGATCAACAGATGCCTTCATCATGATGCTGAGCTGCAGCGGTCTGGTCGTCGCCCTCCTCCTCTCCACGGCCCGAGGCTTCCTGAACTTCTCGGAGGACGACGTCCCTGATGAATGGGTGCTGCTGCACGTGGTCCAGGGCCACATCGGGGCGGGGAACTACAGCTACCTGCGCCTCAACCACGACGGCAGGATCATCCTGCACATGCGCAGCCTGAAGGGCGATGCCGACCTGTACGTGTCCGACAAGACGCTGCGGCCGAGCTTCGACACCTACAAGCTGCAGTCGGTGACCTGCGGCCAGGACGTGCTGGTGGTGCCGGGGGACTTCACGAGGCCCGTGGGCATCGGGATTTACGGCCACCCGTCGTACAAGGAGAGCGAGTTTGAAATGCGGGTGTTTTACGATCAGACGGTGCTGCAGGACCCGTTCGAAAAGGGCTTGTACCCATTAGACGACGGACACCCGCAAAATAGGTCGCCTCAGTCCACGGATGAGGACTTTCAGGAGGAGGAGTCGATCTTTTGGACGATCCTAATCGGACTTTTGAAGATTATACTTGAGATTTTGTTTTGAAAGTGGGTTTTTTTTTTCTTTCTTTCCTTTCTCTCTCTGCTGCTGCTGCTGTATCAGAAAGAGGAGATTTCTTCCTGTGTGTTGGCTCAGTTAGTTTCAATTAATTAATGAATTAATTAAAAGATTATTTTTCTTTCAATCTGTACGGATGGGAATGTGTCACACCAGACTCCAGTGGGAACTCAAGCATTTAAACATATTTCCTCTTACTTGCGATCAAACATACAAACTTAACACCTTAAAAGTTGAAGTTAAATCTGTATTTCCAGTCATAAGTCTGTATGTTTGACGATAACAGGGTGTTTGTTGCCTTTTTCATACACAGAGAAAATTAAGTGCATTAAGGTTAAAAAACAGGTTTCTACATTTGAGCCTCTGAGAGACAAAAAAAGGTCAAGATGTTGAACAATTGTGGCATCTTTTAAAGGAGCAGTTTGTAGAATTTAGTGGCACCAAGTAGCGCAGACTTTGCATAAATTTAATATATCTTTAAACATGTTTTAATTAGAGTTAAATCACCTTTATATCTACCGAGGGTTTCTAAAGTAGCTCAGAAGGGTTTCACTTTGTGGCACTTGATTCTATGCACTACTTTTTAAAAGAATATGTTTTTTCCATCTTAATACAACACTCACATGTCCATAATTATATTTAGAGAGTTATTGGTCGCTGTGATAATTCCTCATGTTCATAACGGTTCTAAAGTGATAATTTCCTACCTCAACTACAATATAAGAGACAGAAGGATTAAATCTGTGGTCCTCATTGAGTCTCTCTCTAAGGATCTTTACATCTTTTATATGTCTTTATATTCTCGTGTCTTTATTCAAAGCTGGCAGGAAAACGAGGGAAGAGAGAGAAAGATAATCCTGCTGGACCGGGACTCGATGTTGAGGGTTATCATTTCGTCATTGGCATCTTCAAACAAAAAGAGACAAAAGTTGTACTAAAATATATGAATAAAAAAGAAAGATAGTCAGTCTGAAGTATTAAACTCTACTTTTTTTAATTTCTGGAGGCTGCTCGGCTTTTACGACCTGATTTTATTACCAGGAACCGAAATGAATTTGTCGATTCCGATGTTTATATTATGTTAATTTAATAGATTAACAGCCAAACTTTTATCTGGTGTCTATTGGAGGTAATTCAGTGCAGTTATCGGGTTTATAAGAGGCATTTATGGACTATATAGCAGACTGCTAATAGAGAGAAGCAGGGTGACGGCTTAATGGTTAAATATGCGTAGAATAAAATGCTATAAGACAGTTTAAACTCCGGCTGATCGCTGCAAATTTCACCTTATCTGATTTTTTTTAAAAGGTGAAAAATCTGCTGGAAGATCTGTTTTTATGAAGCACGCTGAGACTTTTAGCCAAATCAAATGGGTTTCGTTTAGAGCTGCAACTAAAGATTTATTATCAGTGAATCTGTTGCTTATTTTCTCAATTTTAATCAATCTCAAATAGTAGTTCAGTGTGTGGAGTTTACAGTCATAGAGGACTAAAGATGACAGAATATATTCACATTTAACATTTACATACTGTTCATAAGTAATCCTTTATAATTAATGCACATACCAAGTTTTGAACCACAAGTTTCCTTCAGATTTTGACGCTATTATAGTGAAAAAAACCTCAAAATTCACAATCATGTTGTGTTATCTAAAATGAGAAAGGATGCAACAATATTTGATATTAGTCTTCATGATAACTTTTTAACCTCTGTGCAAAAATAAATCATTTATTGGACATTTCTAGGTAACTATAGGAAGAGTAATACGATGTCAGGCTTAAACTAATGTAATTTATGTGTTTTTAACCACTTTTAAATGTCAAAAATGGGTCAAATCTGAACGGAACAGTATTTAAAGGGTTAAGAAGCTGGAATCAGTAACTTTTGACTCTTTTTTTCTTTCTTTTTAATGTCTCAAAACTGTTATTAGACTATTGAAATCTTTGGGAACTTACTGATCCATCGACTAATTGTTGCAGTTCTAGTTTCTTTCGTGTGTGATTCCCTCTCTGAATGAAGAGATTACGAACACAGATGATTCATCTTCACACAAACTTTCATGACAGATTCCTGCTTTGATGCCTTTACCTCCGTCTGTATTATTTAAACTCTGCGTCCGTCACAGTGTCTTTAACCTTCGTTTCGTCCTCCCGGGTCAAATTGACCCAGTCTGTTTTGACTGTTCCTTCTTTCCTCCCTTCCTTCCTCCCTTCCTTCCTCCCTCCGTCTCTCTTTCCTCCTTTCCTTCTTCCATCCCCCTTTCTTCTTTCCTCTGTACTTCTTTCCTTCCCTCTTCCCTTCCTCTTTTTCTTTCTCCCTCCCTCCCTCCTTCCTTCTTTCCTCTATCCTTCCTTCCTTCCTTTCCTTCATCCTTTATTTCTTTCCTTTCCTCCCTTCCTCCCTCCTTTCCTTCCTTCCGTCCTTCCCTCCTACCTTCCTTCCTCCTTTCCTAGCTTCTTCCTCCATTCCTTCCTTCCTCCCTCCTTTCCTTCCTTCTTCCTCCCTCCCTTCCTTCCTCCTTCCCTCCCTCCCTCCTTTCCTTCCTTCTTCCTCCCTCCCTTCCTTCCTTCTTCCCTCCCTTCCTCCTTTCCTTCCTTCTTCCTCCCTCCTTTCCTTCCTTCCTTCTTCCTCCCTTCCTTCCTTGACTCTGCGTCCGTCACAGTGTCTTTAAACTAAGAAGGAGTCGCTTCATAAAGCCGCAGTGAGGAACGATCACAGCGACTAATAACTTTGAACATGTTGAGTGTTTAAAAAGAGAAACATACGACAGACGCTCGGCTTGACTGTGAATGAAAGAAACCGCCTTGTCTTAAACTCTGTGTGTTTGTTTGGAAACTGAAGCAATACAATCGTCTTCAACCACTTTAGAGAAATAGTTGATTGTTGGACGTTAAGTAAAGTCTGAAAAATACATCGATATCGACCGGCTCAGTGATCACCAAAGCAGACCGTGGTTCTTAGTTCACTGTTATTTCTTTAGGTTAGACTCCACATAGGGAAACGTCTGGTGTGTGAAGACATTTTTTATTTTTTAATCGTCTGCTTTGATTATTTTCTTGATTATTTATTTAGTGAGAAAAACAGAAAAACCTGTCACACACTTTCCCTGAAGCTCAATGTGACTACGGCTGCAACTCATTGTGGATCTCAATTAATCGATTAGTTGGTTCTTTTTAAAACGTCCTCAAATGTCTTCAATTCAAAGAGATTCAGTTGAATGTCATAAAAAAGAAAGAAACTGGAAAATATTCACATTTGAGAAGCTGGAATCAGACAATTTGGACATTTTTTATCTTTAAAACTGACTTCAACTGATTAAGCAATGATTAAAATAGTTGATTAATTCAATAGTTGGCAACTAATTGATTAATCGATTAATCATCAGTTTACTGTAATGAAAGAGCCAGAAATGCAGCAAATTCGTACGTTTTAGGAGCTTAAAACCATCAAATATTTGGGATTTTTGCTTTAAAAATGACCTGATTGTTGGAATAGTTGTGAATTAATCATCTGTGAGTCGATTAATCGATTAATCGTTGCAGCTCTACATCAGCATTAACGTTTCATTTGGGTTTTTTGTTGTCAAAACAGAAAATATTCACATTTGAGAAGCTGGAATCAGAGAATTTGGACATTTTGTATCTTCAAAAATGACTTCAACTGGTTAAGCAATGATTAAAATAGTTGATTGATTCAGTGGTTGGCGACTAATCGATTAATTGTTGCAGATTTAAATCGTTTACTGTAACAAAAAAGCCAGAAATGCAGCAAATTCTTACATTTTGTGAGCTTAAAACCATCAAATATTTGGTATGTTTGCTGTAAAAGTGACTTGATTGTCTAAACAGTTGTGAATTAATCATGTGTATTGATTAATCGTTGCAGCTCTACATCAGCAGCAACGTTTCATTTGGGTTGTTTTTTTTCCCGCCTGTTGGACGAGCTCCTGATGGATTAGTTTGAACGTCACCTCGAGGATCGTCAGGAGTTAGTTTACGAGTCGACTCGTCACCACTGAGCAGAAATTGTTCTAACTGTGCCTTCGGATCAGTCGTCTGCAGGCTTCCTGTCACCCAGAGACGAGTCAATTATCAGGTTTCTTAATAAAGCAGCTGTTTGTCAGACTGTTCAACTTCTTCTGTCTCGTAATTTGTGTTTTTATTTTTGTGTGTTTCAGCTCGTTAGTTTGAATCTGAAGCCATAAAACCTCCTGTCATTATAAGAGCATCACTACATGATTATACGTTGTCTCTAACAGCTCATCTAGCAGGCGTCACTTATGTCTATTTTCATTATTGATAATTCTTTCAATTAACCGTTAAGTCAAATATCAGAAAACTATTGAATGTACACAACAAGCTGCCAAATATCAGATATTTTCTACTTTATAAGGATTTAAAACAGAAAAAAAGAGCAAGAAATCAACTAGAAGATGTTATATTTTTGATAAATAATGTAAAAACAGGTCATTTATCCCCCCAAGTGTGTATTATATCAACTATCACGAGTCAAAATGAAGATTAAAGCTGTTTTTCTTCATGTCAGGAGCCCAAATGAAGATTAAAAATCAGCAACTGCACCTCTGTTATCTGTTAATTATCAAGTGGGTCGCTTAGCTTTTAAAGGGCAGGTTCAAAGTTTTTCCAAGTGTGTTTTAAATCAACATTCAGGAGCCCAAATAAACATTAAGTGTGTTTTTATAACATTAATCATTCCTCCTGTTCATACTGACCATTAGAAGATCCCTTCACTGTTTCTACCCTCCATCACTTTAAATTAAAACCACATTTGAAGATCTTTGAATGATCAGTATAAACAGGAGGAATAATTACAGGGAGGATCTTTAACATTACTCATTTTACACCTTTTATATATATCTTTCATGACTATAAAACTAAAACATTAGTGTAACCCCAGCAGCGGTCCCTCTCTTTCATTGAAATCATTTTCCAGGACGTTGTCAGCTACTACAGTATTACACACAAGTACATTTTATTATTTCTTTTCATCACTATTTTAGTGAGTTTTAAAAAAATCTTTTATTCTTTATCTTGCATTATTCTATCTACATGTGCATTAGTTACCAAGTTTTTTTCCAATCAAACTCTAAAGCACCTTGAATTGTGTTTGAAAGCTGCTATATAAAATAACATTTGACTGATTGATAGCAGTGATGCTAATTTCTCCATGTTAAATCCCATTCACTTATGCTAACAACATTAGCAATAAGAAACCTTTCTAAACCATTTGCGTTCAAGTCATTTTACTTTACTTTTCCATGACTGAAAGATTGGTCAATCATTTTCCAGGTTTTCCAGGACGTTGGGAAACCTGACCGGTGATAAAGAGGCATTAAAATATCTTTCAGTCACATTTCTGCAAACAATTTATTGAATTATTTACAATAACAAACCAAAAAAAGAGCAACATCTGCTCCACTGTCTTTAGTTTGTTGCTGTTAAAGCAACTCTGAGTGAAACCACAGTTATCGACATGTTTGTTTACATATTTATAACCATGCAGAGTCAGTCAGTCTGTGTGTGTGATAATCTTCCTCCTCCTCCTCTTCATCATGTCAGTGTTGGGTTGAGCTGGATGCTGTTGATCCTCAGCACAGTCTGAGGTTGGATGATGATCCTCTTGCGCTGGAACCGGTGTCTCTTCCAGAACCTCATGTGTACTTTGGGCCAGGACTCGGTCTTCTCTATGACCGTGGCGTCAACCCGGACCAGCTCCTTCCCGAGCAGCGGCCTCCCGATCAAGGTGAAGTCTTCTCCGCCGACCAGCAGCACCTTCTCCATGCGGATCCGCTCCCCGCAGTCCGCCTCGATGTGGTTCTCGATGAGGATCAGGTCCTCGGTGGTGACTTTCCACTGGCGGCCGGAGAAGTGAACCACGGCGAAGATGCGACCGAAGTCCTGCTGGTGGATGATCTGGTTAACGGTGCTGACTGTGGCGGCGTGCCGGGCCTGCAGCGCCTCCTCCGGCTGCACGCGGGCCTCCGACCACGGAGGGCTGGACAGCGAGGTGTTGGGCAGAACGTCCCCGCTCACGGTGCTCTGCAGCCGGGCAGCAGCGGGCAACAGGAGCCGGTGTTTGGGGAGAAACAGGCTGCTTGTCCTCCACAGAGCCGCACAGCTCCTGGTCAGCGCCATCTTTCAGGAAGTGTGTGCAGCTCACTCTTCTTCTTCTTCTGCTTCTTCTATTGGCAACCAACTTTTAGGTGCATTTACTGCCACCTATTGGACTGGAGTGTGGAGCATGAGATGGTCAGAACTATACAAAATAACTAAATAAATAAATAACAAACAAACAAAAATAAATAAATAAAATAAGATAATAATAATAATAATAATAAAAACCCCAATACCATATAGCAGGAGGGTTAAACTTATCTTCATTCAAGGGCCACAAACAGCCCAATATGATCTGATGAGGGCCACATCATTAAGAAGAGGGAAGGAAGGAAGGAGGGAAGGAAGGAAATATGGAAGGAAGGAAGGAAGGAAAGATGGAAGGAAGGAAAGATGGAAGGAGGGAAGGAAGGAATGAAAGATGGAAGGAGGGAAGGAAGGAAAGAAGGAAAGATGGAAGGAAGGAAAGATGGAAGGAAGGAGGTAAGGAAGGATGGAAGGAAAGAAGGAAGGACAGTGGGCCGGATTGGACTCCTCGGTAGGCTGCTTCTGGCCCACGGGCCACACGTTTGAGAGCCTTGAATTAGACCCTCTAAAAAGGTTCCCAAAGAGAATTGGACACAGCAGGGTTCATGTTCATTTCTCTGATAGTTCCTCAGTGGTGCTTTAAGACAAAGAAGCCACTCATGGAGCATGCTCGCTACGCCCTCTGGACGACTTGACTGGGGATAAAACAATCCAAAATGTGATCGAACCAAATGGATCAAATTCTGATTCTTTTTGGGCCCAGTAGCATTACGTGATGTTGTATTTATGGGCTTTGGACACTATGTTAAATAGGCTTCACTCTTCCTGTATCCAGTGTCTTTCTATATTACCTTGATGTTGCTGATGCTTCCTGGTTGTTGGGCCCATAGAGCATGCTCAGTAAAGACAAAAATGTCACCAAAAATCAAAGATGAGAGATGCATTAAAGTGTAATTAGAATACTGCGACTAACTTTATCTATTGACCCTAAATGTGATGTTTTACAGACCTCATTCACACCTCATTTGTTCAAACTTTTTTGTGTACAAGATGAAAAAAATAAAACTCAACTTCAAAAATGTCTCCAGCAGGATCTCTTATGTCAGCAGTGATTTGTGTTATTCTTCCTTTATACACTAAAGCACAACCTGTAGGGTAGATACACACACTCTGACTTGTTCAACATAATATCATTATGAAATCCCTGAGATGTTTCCTTGTTTAATCAGAAGACAATTTTTAGATATTGTACTCAAAAGGAAAATGGCACATATACTAATGTTCCTTGTGTCAAATGGTTTCAGAATTTGTAGGTTTTGTAAACTGAGACACTATTTTTTAGGCTTAGAAATATGCAAATATTGATTTATGCAAAGCAACGTTATCTGCCAAAACTTTATGAACTGCACACACCCATATTTGGTATTTTAATTTTGTTGGCCTTCATGTTTTTTTGCATGAAAAATATATTAAAACTTACACCGTTTGAATAGAAAAAGAGATAAATGCACTGGAGCCTAGTTGTCCTACATTATCCTAATCCACCCTATCTAGCAACCAAAACGCAATCTGATGGTATTTTTGTGCATTACATACCTCATACAAGTAGTAAAGATTGCCCAAAAAAAGTTTGGGTTAAATACATTTAGTTTTTAACCAGATATCATGACACAAAGTGAGTGACCTCTGCTAAACAGATGAGCAGACCTACAAAAAAGGGGTTAAGTGTGTAATTTCCCACCACGCCTTGAACGCACCGCCTGACTCTGCCGTCCTCCATTTTGTGTCGGCTCGTTTCACGTTTCCGGGTTTCCGAGCAGGAAGCAGCCGATAAACAGTCAGCGGGGGAGAAGTGCAAAGCCTGCAGCTCCAGAGTGAGGCTCAAACTTTTTCTTAGCTTTCCCCCTGAAACTGTTAAACAAGTGTGTCTCCGTCGTGTGGAGTAGTTTGTCTAGTAGTGTGTTTTTATAAAGAGGAGCTGGTGGGTTTGTGTTTTTTTAAACGCACCGCTGCAACTGACAGCTGTGTGTGGAAGGTAAACAGCTCGGAGCTAACAAGGCTAACAGGCTAAATGCTAACTAGCCTCTGAGCTGCTAAAGCCGTCGAGAGAGAGCGGAGCTAACAGGCTAACAGGCTAGCTGGGCTAACCTGAGGGTTACATCACCAGGACTCTGCCAGCTCCCTCCCATCACACACATTGTTTTTTTTAAAGTCAAACTGCTGCTACTAAAGAAAAAAAAAAGAAAGGATTTTGTATTTTTTTCCTTTTTTTCCCCTAATTTTTTTTTGCCACAACAGCACTTTCCATTCATGTTGTTTATTGAGGGGGGGAGACTTTCAGCAAAGCTCCTGTTCTGCAAGTTAAGGTGAGTCAACTAAACTTAACTCCACTTATAACTTATAATAAAGCCTGTTAAGCATCATTATTATTATCATTATTATTTATTAATATTAATATCCAGGCTGTGGATGTTTACCTGGGAGTGGCTGCAACAACCTGTCTAACTAGGCCTTTATTGGGCTTTAAATGCCAAGCTAGTGTGCATGTTTTTTTGTATTTTTATGGTTTAAAAAGCTGCAACTAATGATTATTTGTGATATAAATTAAACTACAATCAATTTAGTAGTTGTTTGGGTGCAGAAAATGGTGAGAAATGTCCAAAAAAATACAATATAATCACATTTTAGAAGCTAGAACTACTGATTTTTAATGTTTTCCTTCTTTAAAGTGACTCAGATTGATTAATAGATTAATAAAATAGTTGTTGATTAATGCAACAGTTTTATTGAGCTTTAAATGCTAGTTAGTTTGCATGTTTTTTGTATTTTTATGGTTTAAAAAAGCTGCAACTAATGATTTATTTGGTATTATAGTTGTTTAGGTGCAGAAAATGGTGAAAAATGTTGTTTTCTGCACCTTTAAATGTAAAAAAAAAAATGCAATATATTCACATTTTAGAAGCTAGCAGAACTGAATTTGTATGTTTTATGTCTTTAAAATGACTCAGAATGATTAACAGATTGTAAAAATAGTTGATAAATGCAACAGTTGCTCGTTACGTGATTATTTTTTTTATAAAGAATAACGAGTTAAACTAGGAGGATGTGTTTCATGACAGATATCTGTGTGTCTGAGCAGCACAAACTAGGCCCTGTTCTGCTCAACTTTGGCTGTCAGTGTCCCAAAAGAGAGAAGAAAAAAAAAGCCTAGAAACACACACACACACACACACAGAGCCACAGGCCTTTTTTGCTCAGTGTATTTCCTTGACCACAAAAGCATCCAGCTTCCTCGTACAACCCCCCCACCTCCTCCTCCTCCTCTCCGGCTTTCTATCCTCTCTCTTGTTTTACAGCTTTATACTGTTAAAGTGAAGGGAAACTTTTTTTCCTCCCTCTCTCTCTCTCTCTCTCTCTCTCTCTCTCTCTCTCTCTCTCTCTCTCTCTCTCTCTCTCTCTCTCTCTCTCTCTCTCTCTCTCTCTCTCTCTCCATTAAATGGCTGTTTATCGACTGTTTTGGAGCTTTAAAGCAGACCGAACCTCAGCGATCATGACCTACTTAGGATCTCACTTAACTTTGATCTCTAATGGAAAGGGATTAGTCAGATTACAGAACGGGAGAGGGGTCAAAGGTCAGGACCTGTTGGGTTTTTATCACTGTTTAGCAGCCAGGTGAGTGTGGTTTTATATTATAGACGCTCAGGTACGTAAACTTATGGCACACCTGCAATAAATCCTTGATGAGGGTTATAACAGTGGACCGAGTCACACTGAGAGGTGTTTACTATATTTAGCAAAAAGCTGCAACTATCGATTATCTCCAATCATTTCATCTGTTGACTCTTTTCTTTTGATTATTTGAGCTATAAAATGTTTACTGTCAGAGAAGACTAAAGAAATCAGTCATGTTTGAAGAGCTGGAACCAGAAAAATTGGACTTTTTCTTCTCAAAATGAAGAAGAAAATGACTAAAATCAATTAATAAATCATCAGAATAGTTGCTAATTAATTCCACATTGGGCACCTGATTGATTAATCAATGCAGCTTTAATATTAAGTCTATCCTATTCATTTAAATGTTGATAAGAGAGTCGATAATTTGATTTATTTGACTGTTATATGTCACTTTGAGACATTTTTTAAAGGAAAAAATACAAAAATTATCTGATTTTAGCCTCTTAAATGTGAATATTTTCAGTTTTTCTTTAATTTCTTGTGACTATAAATTAATTATCTTTTAGTTTGTGGACAAAATAAGACATTTTTTAACTTTGGGAAACAGTTAATTCACATTTTTCACCATTATTTGACATTTAATTGAACAAATCACGAATTGATTAATAGAGAAGAGAGAAAATAATTGTCAATTTCCGCCATAAAGTCAGACTGACCTGCATCAAACTCTTATTATTAATATTATATTATCAGATATAAACTAGCATTCTGAGACAAGAGGCTTTTATTTAGCATGTTTTATGTCTTTAAAGTGTCAATAATTCTTCCATCTGTTGTCGTTCCTGCTCAAATATTTGTGTTCAGTGTAGAAACCAACGTCAGCTGCAACTCATCATGAATTAATCTAACCCGTAAATACTGTTTATATAAGTGCTTTTCACAGTATCATCATTCTTCACACCTCATTGGTCATTAATGAAAAGGTGATTATGAAGCTTTCAGAGAGCAAAGAAGGCGTATTAATGAGTTTTTATGCCTTTTGTTGATGGAGAAATAAATACAATACAATCCTGCAATATAACATAACTCTTTGAATTAATGATATTATGGGAATAAACTGAGTCAAACACTCGACAATAATGTGTATCAGCTGCTCAAAAACATCGTTAGAAAGTTGAAATATTTCCATTTGTTGTATATTCTGGTTCAGGTGAAGATAAATCATCAAATTCAGATTTTAAAAAAGTTTTAAAGTTTTTCTTTCTTCTTTTCTCAAATGTAAAAATGGGTCGAATTAGACCCTGAACAGTATTTAAGGGTTAATAGTTGATTTAAAAAAGAAAAGGTCAGTTTAACAGCAAAGTCTCACCAGTCTAAATATCATTATAGTGTTTGTTTTTCTTCCTAAAGTCAGAAATCAAACTGTATTTAATTTATAATGATATGAAATAAGAGAAAAAACTAGAAAATCTTCACACCACATCTTCTGAAACAGGAAGTGTTTCTCCTTTTATATTTATTATTTATTAAATGTGTCGCCTGTTTAATTTTCAGCTTATACATTAATCAGCTAATCATTGAATTATTACAGTATTAACACTGATTAACTGGAAAAGTCAACAGTTGATTGTTTAATTTTTTATTGTTTAGGTGTTTTACTACTAAATCTAATCAATAACGCTTACATGACACATTAAATCTGTATTTAATTGCTTATTAATGATTTATAAAACCTTGATTTCTAAATGGGAGTCATTTATTTTTGAATGGGAGCGTTTATCCTGAACTATCTCCTGGTTACTGGGAGCTAAATTGTGCAATTATTCAGATTATTAGCAGAATAGTAAAGAAGCTTCATTGAAACCGGGTTCGGTCCTCGTGCATTCGACAGACCCCACACACACACACACACACACACACACACACACACACACACACACACACACACACACACACACACACACACACACATATTCTGCCATTTCAACCTCGTCACCACCGACTGACTAATGAGCTCGCTCGGTGAGATTCCTTCAGCTTCTACTCAAAGCAAACCTGCCCCGACACACATTGCAGCCTGAGGAATGGAGCAGCCCAGGGTTAGGGCGAGGTAGAGACAGAGAGAGAGAGAGAGAGAGAGAGAGAGAGGGAGGGTGGGGTGAGGAGTTAACGCCGCCTGCATAAACCAACAATAGGCCCAGACAGCTAACTGGTTTGGGGAGATCCAGTGACCTCAGTCAGTCATTGTGTGCAGAGCTGACACATCCAGATCAGTTTCAGGTACGGAGGAATATCACAGGTGTGTTTTTTAATATCGAGCTTTGAGTGTCAGGTGATTTTTAATTTCATGCTTGGAACCAAACCAAAAAAAGTAAACTACATAAACTAACTAAGTAGTGTTTGTGTATAAACCTGATTTATCTTGTAGTCGTCAACGAGCCTCACTGATGCACTGGGTGACAGGTTCCTTCACCCCTAAAAAAAGGTTAGTTTTTGATATTTAAGGTCTAAAAATATCTGGAATTGTAAAAGTTAAGGCATTAAATGTGTTCAGTTAATGTTATTTATCATTATTATCATTATTTCTGATTATTTTATATAAACCAACCAATCAACGTAATGATTAACGTAAAAATTATCAGTAGTTGGAGCTATAAGGAAACTAATCATTAGTTGCAGTTCTCTATAAAATCCATTTTAACCCACTACAACAGTAAAATCCTGCTTTTGCATTATTATACGTCTCATAATATCTTATATTTGAGTACAACAGTCACATGTGACACTTTTCTGCATTGAGTACTATCTTGAAAAACGTACAACATGGTAATGCAGACTATTACTGAAGTGACTTTAGTATTTAGGATGTAAATACTTCCTCCAACACTGTTTGCTGAGCAATTTTAATACAAGAAGCAGTAATGGGATTATATTTCCCTTTTTAAAGAGGCTTTCAAAAGGTCTAAAACATTTGCAGATACCCTGATTGGACGATATATTGTCTCAGAAATAATTGTGATAAACGATTATTGGTTGGTTATGGTTTGGGACAGAGTTATTTACCTTTTAAATTCTTTATGCAGTCTCCACTCACAGGACACTACTCACTTACAGTAGCCAATGTGACATGAATAGCCTCTTAGCTGCTAATGTGAAGTGTGGCAATACTGAGGCCAAAGGTCCATGTATCATATGATAAGTCCATATATAGACATGATGATGCTGATAATTACGTTATTGTACGATAAGTTGATAATTATTGTGACAGACCCACCAAAGGGTCCAGTCCAGCCTAGTTTACAAAGTATGAAAATTGCAGAAAAGTAATTAAATGTTTAGATAAAATGCGCTTCTATTCGTTCTCTCTTTCTTCTCAACCTCTACCAGTCGAGGTAGATGTTCCCCCACTTAGAGTCGGGTTCTCCTTGAGGTTTCTAACGTTAAAGAGAAGTTTTTCCTTGTCGCTGTTGCCAGATGCTGCTCATGGGTGTGAATGTTGGGTCTCTTTATATTGAATTAAAGAATATCAGAATACTTTATTGTCATTGGACATTACTGTTCCAATGAAATTCTCGATTTCTGAAATGGAAGAGAGAGACACATAACACATTATTCTGGAGAGGACAGAGTTCAGTATACATACAGTACATCCACAAATCCAACTAATGTCGCAGATGAAGGCTACGAGGATGATCGCTAAAGACCACATGTCTAGACCTGCTCTATGTGAGAAGTACATTGATATAATGGATTGATTGATTGATTGACAGTCAAGGTTTCTGAACGTCCAACTTGAGATAACTTGACTCACAATGTGATTCAGATTCGAAGAACACATTTTATCAGTATATCCTATCAGGGTAACCCCAGATGGTTTATTATAGTAAAGTTATCATCTGTATTATATTTTATTTATAGGTTATTCTGCAAGGGTTTTACTGGTCTGGCCCACTTGAGATCATATTTGACTGTTTGTGGCTCCTGAACTAAAATGAGATTTAGACCTGTGTTATAGTTTAAGAAAAGGCTCCAAAGACTATTAATTAATGATTAAAGCTGCTTGATTAGAGATTACAATCATGTAACACAATTACTTACTGACTTACATCTAATAAAAACTTTCTGTTCTGTATCATAACAGGACTGGGGAAGTCCATCAGTCAGTTATCAGTGTCTTACAGCTCAGATTAGTCTGTGTGCGGTCTTTAAACTGCTCTATGTGTCAGAATAATCTCATATATTATCACTGTGTGTCTTGAGTTCGCTCCGTGACGTCAGATAAAGTCGTAGAGTTTTGTGCTCCGCTGGTTTGATGCCTCCGCTGCCTCGCGTCTGTGGTGAACCAGCTGCCGAGTCATCACATTTGTTGTGGTTAGAATAAAGCAGCTGGTTTTTGTTTTTTCTTTCTCCAAGTTGGCAAACAGTCTGATCTTTGTAGGTGATTCTTTCCCCCCACACACACACAGCTTCTCTTCTCTTCTCAGACACCTCGGTCGGTGTTGTGATTATCTAATCAACACGTCTTTACTCACTGGTGTTCTTTATCTATTTTTATGTATCAGCTTAGTTTATTAGCTTAGTTGACTGATAGGTCAAAGAACAAGCCAATAGTTAATTTAAAGAAGGCCATCTGCTGGATCACAACGTAAACCTCTTCAACCTGAGACTGTCTGTAGTGGAAAGATGAAATCCCGTAAAGTACTAAAAGAGAGTCGAGTCGATCCGACACCGTGTAGTAAAAACTCTTAAAGCTTTAATCGACTGTTTGTTGCTGCTACAGAACCGACTCAAAAGGCTATCTGTCTACTATATGGCACTTTTTGCACACTGAGTATTTTATTATTATTTATTACATATATTTGCATATATATTTGTTTAATTAGTGCAATTTTCGGGTATATTTAGTAATTACTTCTCAGTTTTTCCATTGGGTAGTTAGAGATGCGTTTTATGATAAGTGTAGATGTAGCTGCTGTAACTAAGCAATTACCTGTGAATGATCAACTCGACTATATCTACGATCTACTACATGAATATGACAAATCTTACCAGTCTTATAATGACTTTTGGTAAAACTAAAAATCTGGTCTCTTTATTTTTATTTATCTCAATTTATAAATGATTGTAGTTGATTTTATTTATTTTGAAAGTGAAGCTCTTTTATGAAAGGTGCTTTATACATAACTTTTACTTACTTCCTTATTTATTTGCTTTGCAATGCAAATGTCTCCCAAAAATGACAGAACTGACCTTTTTTAAACTTTGATCTAGCAGGCGTCAATGCATCCTTTGTAAAAAGTTTTATTTCTTATCGTCTTGGTGAGCACTTTTACATTTCGTTGTACTGGTGACAATGACAATAAAGGATCTATCTATCTATCTATCTATCTATCTATCTATCTATCTATCTATCTATCTATCTATCTATCTATCTATCTATCTATCTATCTATCTATCTATCTATCTATCTACCTACCTACCTACCTACCTACCTACCTACCTACCTACCTACCTACCTACCTACCTACCTACCTACCTACCTACCTACCCACCCACCCACCCACCCACCCACCCACCCATCTAATGGAGCCACCAGTGTTTAAAAGTACCAACTAGTTTGATAGTCACTGAATTGTTTTGACTCATTTTCAAGAGGAAATTTCTAAATGTTGATTCCAACGTCTCAATTTTCTTTCTTTCTTTCTTTATTCCTCTATGAGAGTAAAAATCAATATATATGTGTTGTGGATTGGTTTGGAAACAGTGATCAACTATTTTTCACCATTTTTTTACATTTTATGGACCGAGAAAATAATCAATGAGTACTATAGGTTTAGTTGCAGCCCTGACCTGCAGGCCTCCGTATGTAGGTTGATGTTACATAAATGTTTGCATTGTATCTTAAAAAGCTATTTCCTGTTTGTTGGCCTATGCAGCGTCAATAACAGGATTTTTTACACTCTTACCTACGAGTGAGGAGTGAAGCAGCTGCTTTTCACTCGACTTTAAATATATTTGTTTGTGTTTTGTTTTTCTTTTCTTCAGGAGTGAGAGTGCGTCGTCCCAGCTGAGACGCTGAAGTCCCCGGTCCTTCACCCCAAACAGAAAGGTGCCAACAGAGGGACAGGATGCCTATTCCTCCCCCTCCCCCTCCTCCCCCAGGACCCCCGCCTCCCCCCACCTTCAACGAGGTCAGTGACCGTCATCCTGAGCTACACCTGCACATGTTACATCATCCAGAGCTGCAGGGAGGGAGGAAATAGAGTTCAAATACACACAGTTCAGTTCAGTTAAATGTTGACTACCAATGAGGAATCACTTTTTAGAGCGTTGCATGATGGGCAATAAGAGCAAATCTGAGCAGTTCGCTTTATCTATGGTGAGTTTAGTTTGAATTTCCGAATTACCAGCCGGAAATTTCACCTTAAAAGCCTCCTGAAAGTCGGAAGAACCTTACCAACCCCGACCTAGTAGTAAATGTCCTGTTAATGAGCACTTCTGTCTTATTTGTGTCTCATTAAATCAGTCATACACACAGCGCTGTCCATCTTCTGTTTGCGGATGTGTTGCTATGGTGATTATATGTGCAAAAACTGGTCTAGCTGTCAATGGTTAACAATGGCTACAACTGGTTTTCCTGACTTCTTGACCTGGAACGCTCCCACTTCCTACTTCCAAGGTTAATGGATTCATAATTTAAACACTTGCTTCTACTTTTTTCGACTTTATTGGGTTGGATGTATTTAGTTTTTATTATTTATATTAGACAGCAGATGGTGGAGAAATGGCAGAAAATGAGTCAGGGAGTCATCTGCAGCAAAGGTCTTCAACAAAACTCGAATCATTGATGTTTTTGCTTCACGGTCGGCAGCTTAAACCAACTTTAACCCAGTCATTGGGGTAATGTGCTATTGTTGTTACTGTTGAAGTTGTAGTTTTTGACATCGGACTACATTCATGGAGCTGTATTTCCCTTTTTTTTGGTCATATTTTATCAATTTTCATGAGAAACTTTTTAGTAGAGCTCTTAAAAGGTGTCCATCATCTATATGCGGATGTGTTGCTATGGTGATTATATGTGTAAAAATACAGCGAAATTCTTTTTTCATCGACTGGTGTAGCTGTCAATGGTTAACAATGGCTAGAACTGGTTTTCTGACTCTTTGAACTTCCAAGGTTAATGGATTCATAATTTATACAGTTGCTTCTACTTTTTTCGACTTTACTGGGTTGGATTTATTTAGTTTTTATTCATTTTGGGAGGCTTCATATTAGACAGCAGATGGTGGAGAAATGGCAGAAAATGAGTTAGGGAGTCATCTGCAGCAAAGGTTTTCAACAAAACTCGAATCATTGATGTTTCGGGGTAATGTGCTGCGGACTACATTCATGGAGCTGCATTTCCTCAATTTTCCTGAGAAACTTTTTAGTAGAGCTCAATTAATACATTTGTCAGTGACTAGAACATTTGACTTGTTAAAAGGCTTTCACATTCTTGGAGGATATGTTCTGTGGCTTTTTGTGATTTTCCATCATTTAATATCCAGTTTGATGTTGGATATTAAACATGCTCAAAGTTTTTAATTATGAGGTGCATGTTAGTTAAAAATTGACTCTGCAAGTCAATAATCAGGGCGTAAAGAGACAGGAGCTAAAACGGCCTGTTAATAGACAGAAGCTGAACTGAGGAGCCGCTTAAAGGACCAGTATGAGATAAATAAAGAGGTTTTAACTGGAAATCATGCAAAGATATTCCAGCAAAACTCCCGAATATAAATATAGAGCGGGAAATGCTTAAGATCATACATAAACACCCGTCTTATAAAGCAGTTTATATTATTATATTGGCCATTCTACCAAATTGGTGCAAATGTTGGGGTTGGAAACAACTTTTCCCCCCATTTGCAAATTATATAATATCCAAGATACCCATGTTTTAGTAATTGTACGGTTAATTCTCCACAAATGTGACACTACTGAAAGCCATATCATATAATATAATAGAAAAAGGATTATATTGACCTGTTCATTTTATAATTTTGTATTTTTTTTTTGCACTTTTATTGAAAGGATTCAGGTTTAAAAACAATGACAATAACAATTTAAACTATATTTTAAGTGTAATTCCAGTCTTATCTGATGGAAACACTGAGTTTAGTATTAACAGGAGTTCGACCGCAGTGTGCTCAGCCATGTTTGATCAGCCAACGGAAAACAACAAGTCAAATACTTCCTTGCAGAGCTCGGCAGTGCAGTTATTCCCTTTTTTTTTAATTCTTGGAAAACTGAGCGTAAGAAAAAATGAACCTGAAGCTCTGGACTGACGATCGTGTTCCCATGATTGTGTTCTTTCCTGCCACGAACATCAGAGAAAACTATTTATAGATAAATATGTAGTTTTTAGGGACTGAAATCGAAATCTGCCAAAAAAAACCCAAACCAGGAAAGGATGACACGTTAAACTACTGTGTGATGTGATGTTTGTTTACGAGCTGCGAGCCGTGTGAACTCAGACAAAAGTCCACAAACTCTTCCACTACGGCTCAGACCGGAGGAACTGAAGGTGTGTGTGATCGCATGCTCTTGGATTTTTTCTTCCACAGGCAAATACGACTGCTCCAAAGCTGACCTCGTCCGAGTCTAAAGGCAGAGGAGCGCTGCTGACGGACATCTGCAAAGGCGCGAGGCTGAAGAAGGTCGGTGTGGTCAGTGACCGGAGCGCACCCGTTATAGAGAGTAAGTCCATTTTTAATCTACAGAAACACACGAATCTTGAACTGATTTACAGGCTTTGAGCCGATTCAGAGACACACACGAGTACCAACAGTCAGTCGCTGTAGTTATGTAATATGGGTTAATTGTGATTATGGAAATGGGGAACCTGCAAAGAAGATTTTCCACAATTTGAGCTTGGAAATAATCCTTGGACTAATTATGTTAGCTTGCTAATTGTTGCCAAATTTAATCAAAGCAGGAAATAAACCCTGAGAATAAAGAGTTGGTTAAAGGATGAGTTCACTTTTTTTAAAGGAGGGACTTTGGCACTAAAAAGCCTGTAACGTTCAAACATAGAAGACACATTTACAGTCTTTATAGCATCAAAGTCCCTCTTTTTGTTACTCTACTTCCACCACAGCTCAACAGGGAAACACTAAGAGAGACTTTGGCACTAAAAAGACACTGAAACATAGACTTGATTTGACTCATTTGGACGACAGAAGCTTCATATTAGCTTCAGATCAACTTTTAAACACATTTTTTAACACAGAAGGAGGACTGTGGGTTTAGTCCTCCTTCACTTTCCATTGTAAACATTATGAATGGATCTTCTAATCAGTATGAACAAGAGGAATCATTACAGCAAGAAAAACTGTTTTAACCTTCGTGTCGTCCTACCGGGTCAAATTGACCCCTTCCGTTTTTTACTGTTTCTTCTTTCCTTCCTCCTTTCCTTCCTTCCGTCTGTCCTTCCTTTCTTTCCTCCCTTCCTTCCTTCCTTCCTCCCTCCTTCTCTCTTTTGTTCCTTCCTCTTTCTTTCCTCCCTTCCTTCTGTCCTCCCTTCCTCCCTCCCTCCTTCTTTCCTTCCCTCCTTCCTTCATTCCTTCCTCCCTTCCTTCCTTTCCTTCCTCCCTTCCTTCTTTCCTCTGTCCTTCTTTCCTTCCTTCCTTCCTCCCTTCCTTTTTTCCTTTCTACCTCCCTCCCTCCTACCTTCCTTCTTTCCTTCCTCCTTCCTCCCTTCCCTCCTTCTTTCCTTCCTTCTTCCTCCCCTCCATCTTTCCTCCCTTCCTTCTTCCTTCCTTCCTTCCTCCCTCCTTTCCTTCCGTCTTCCTCCCTTCCTTCCTTCTTCCTCCCTCCCTCCTTTCCTTCCTTCTTCCTCCCTTCCTTCCTCCCTCCTTTCCTTCCTTCTTCCTCCCTTCCTCCCTCCTTCCTTTCTTTCCTTCTTCCTCCCTTCCTTCCTTCACTCGAGGACAACAGGAGGGTTAATGTTCATTTTATACACCTGACTGATTAGAAGAATTGTGAATCTATCCTTTTAAGATTAAATAAGCCGGACAGTCGAGGTATAAATCCGTCATTCAACATGTTTGTGTGTTCAAACTGGTTTTATTTAGTCTGGTTGAATCAGACTATGGTTTGATTTGTTCGGGGCAGATTTAAACACTGCGATCGTACTCAGCACAAATCCATCACACAGAGACTCTTAACAGGAAGTGGTCACAAGCAAATTCAGGAGTGGTTGATTTGTGGTGGGAATGTGATCCGAGTCCGAACTCCGTCTGAGCGACTACGAGGCTGAGTAGTCGCTCAGTGTTTTACATGCAGGTACACGGATGAGGAAAAATCAACAATTGCCAGCTGATGCATCTTATACCTAAATATATTCAGTTTACTCTCATAAAACAATGAAAGGAACCAGAAAATATTCACATTAAAGGAGCTGGAACAAGCAGATTATAACTTTTTTTTTTTTCCTGCCCCAAACATGTTTTTATTTAAATGTAATGTTTCTTCTTTTTTTATTTCAGATTAGTTTTAGTTACTTTAACAAGTGATTAAGTAGTTTTATTCTTATTTTTGAGTTTTTTAGGTATAAGAAGGAAAGCTTTAGTTTGTAGAGGCTGAAAAGGATTAAAGAATGCATGACACCAAATATAGTTTATTGTTTATTTAAGGTACCATAACGTGCAAAAAGCCATTTCATTATTTTATTCTTCAACTGTTAACGATGCTTAAACTCACAGCAGAGCTCAGTAATTATCACCTGGAGCTTAAATCAACAGCAAAACTTTAAATAGTCTGCATTAATAGCCCGATTTTATCTGCAATTCTGTTTAATTTTAGTTCGTTTTGCATTTTTGTAGTTTTGTAGTTTTTTCCTCAACTTGCAATATTACTGCAAAAAATTAATAATAAATAAACAATGGTAAATAAATTAACCTGCTTTATTAAATCTTTTGTTAAATTGTTCAGTTGAGACATTTCAGACAGAAGCCATTAATGTTTAATCTTCTCTCGAGGTTTTAAAATTCAAATATATTGTTTAGACAGCTTTCGGAGCGCAGACTGTTGTCGTTTTACATACCATCTGTGTTGCCTGGTTGATGGTTTTTAATTTGCATAGAAATGAGGAACTCGTTTTAAACCACATATTCAGTGATGTTCAGACGCATTTCTGATCTGATGAAAGATAAAAGTTCGACTCAGTTAAACGGGTTAAATTGTTTTTTCCTGAGTGTATTTACTCACATCATCTACACTGTTTAAAAGTTTTAAATATTTGAATATGAAAATGTGTCCTCAGCTCTGCTTTCATGTTTGTCTTTAGTAATACTGATCCAATCTTTTCAATAGAATCAGGAGGAGGCGGCGGCGGTGGAGGAGGAGGAGGAGGTGGTGGAGGAGGAGGAGGTGGTGGCGGTTTTGGAGGTGGAGGTCCGATGGGAATGGGAGGCCTTTTCCAAGGAGGAGTACCCAAATTACGCCCAGTTGGAGGTAAGAACTTGTTTTAAGTGTACACAACTTTTTAATTAGGGGTGTAATGTTGCGTTTATTCATCCTGAGCCGTCACAGTATGGAAGTTAGACATAGACTGTATATAAGAAATGGACGTAACATCCGTGACGTCACCCATTGGTTTGTGGACTGCTGCTCGGAAGCCAATAGTATCGGATCTGAGCAGCGCCATCTTGAAAAATTCAGGTGCATGCTGGGTAAAATAAAAACAGGGATTCTACTTATATGGGCATCAGGAGGAGCATGAGGCGCCCTCCTGAACCTGTGAACCAATCAACCTGTCAATTACGACGTAGCCACGCCCTAATGCATACCCTGCTTTATCGTCAAATATAAAATCAGGGAGGCCAAAATGTCCCAAATGAACATCATACTGCATTGAAGAAGGCTTTAAACTAGTGATTGAGACCATAAACACATTTTGAAAACGTTTACTGAGGTTAGAAATCAAGTGAGAAGTTGGTGAATTCTCCATTGACTTGTATAGAGACGGAAGTCCTTTTGACACCAAAACGGTCGCCCCCTGGTGGCCTTTTGATAGAATGCAGTTTTAAGTTACTTCCGCGTTGTCATCATTTCAGAGGACCGGAACTCCCCGCCTGACGTTAGATGAGGAGCTGGAATTAAACAAGTGTACATACATTTAATCAATAACATGAATAAAAACAGTCTCTACTACCTTGTGATGTCATTTACAGTCGCCGTCTCGCTGCTTCTCTGCGTCGTTTGCTTGTAGATCAGCCGATTGAGACGAGCGACCGTGCAGTCATGGACGCTTACGGCTGTTTTTGTTTTGCAAGTGAGGGACAACAACATTTAAGATATCATAATCGTTAGACTATATGTATCGCACAGCTCCTGGTATGCTTGTGTACGATTTGCATGCAGGCTTAGCCAAAGTATAGCCTGGTTACCGTGGTTACACTGTAGCCTCACCCGTATCATTGACAGTGAGTGACACAGTTATCTCCGTGGTGAATACCACTTTATACACAGTTGGACCATAAATCAGCTGGTGTCCTGACTCACTGAGAGGTAAAACAACCAATGAGCCTTTATGGATGCTCATATTTTTGCAGAAATGATATCGAACCCATGAGCATATAACCGAGGTATACAAACCAGATTGTGAGACTTATGTACAGTTAAACCTCTACTGCCCCTTATTACTGATGTGAGTACTCATAACATGTTTTCAGTGAAGGCTGCGTCATTGTTGTCCCGGGGTAAATATCTCATGTGTAAATATTAGAGCTGCAACATTCAGCTGATTATTGCTCGGTGGTTTGCATGTTCTCCTCGTGGGTTCTCTCTGGGTTCTCTCTGGGTTCTCTCTGGGTTCTCCAGCTTCCTCCCACAGCCCAAAAACATGCAGGTTAAGTTAATTTGAGACTCTAAATTGCCCATAGGTGTGAATGTGAGCGTGAATGGTTGTCTGTCTACTCTATATGAGCCCTGTGATTGACTAGCGACCTGCAACCCTCTAGAGAGGTTCAGCGGTTTGGAAAATGAATTATGGATTAGTGGTGGTATTTTTTTTTTTTTAATAATATTTTTTATTGATTTCACAGGTTATAACAAAGAGCCATTTACATCAGAAGGCTTATTTTCCATTTTTCTTCAACAACATACCCTTTCATTTCCCCACCCTACCCAGTCATCCACACTACACTTTCTACACCGTACAGATTACACTATAAACACCAAATTAAAAATAATACAATGCATAATGTAACAAATGATACAATGCATAATACAACATACAGTCAAAATGTCCATGAAGCGAATAAATTATTATTTTTGAGATAAGTTGAGAAGTGCACATCATCATCTGCACCATACATTCCAATGGAAACATAGGGAAAAGAATAAAAAACAAAACAAAACAAAACAAAACAAACAAAAATAGGGGGGGAGGGGGGGGGTCAGCAAGGAAATAAGGTGACAAGGTCAACTCGTACTCTAACAACCCTGAGGCATGCCAAAAGATAGTGCTGTTCAAAGGGGGTGCTCATTTATCTTCGAGAGTTTTTAATTCTCTTATGTATTCCAGTGTTGGATTCCAAACTAACTCAAATTTTTCAGGAGACCCTCTTAAATTGTATTTAATTTTTTCTAGATTGAGGAACATCATAAGGTCTTTAAGCCATGTGGACGCCGTGGGGGCAAGCGGTGACTTCCATCCTAGTAGTATTCTCCTCCTCGCTAATAAGGATGCAAAGGCAATAGTGTCCTTTGCCCACTTTCTAAAATTCTCATGATTTGGTATTACCCCAAAGATACCAACTTGGTGGCTTGGTGGTAATGTAACACTTAGAAACTTGGACAAATGACCAAAGATATCTGTCCAGTAATCATGAAGGCGAGGACAAGACCAAAACATGTGTGTCATGTCTGCTGGAGATAAATTACACCTGTTACAGGAGTCTGTGACATTAGGATATATTTTAGAAAGTTTAGAATTGGTAAAATAAGTGCGGTGAACCACCTTAAACTGTATTAAACTCAGCCTTGCACAAGAAGTACTCCCATTCACTCTGCTGAGTGCCTCCTCCCAGTCATTGTCAGCAATAGGGCAACCCAGCTCCTCCTCCCAGGTTTTTCTTATCTGATCAAGTGGGGTCTCTGTGAGCTGGGATATTGAAATATATATTCTGGAAATGAGGCCTTTTTGACTAGCAGGAATGTCTAAAATTGAATCGACAGCAGAATCAGGTGGGGAGTTTGGAAAGATTGAATTATTCAGCTTGGCAAAGTTACGGATCTGGAAATAACGAAAAAGATGTGACTGTGGGAGATTGAACCTTTCACAGAGTCTGCCAAAGCTATTAAAGGAATTATCAGTGTAGAGATCCCTTAGATTTGTAAGGCCTGCCCTTCGCCAAAAGGAGAAGGCTGCATCTACACTGGGGGGAAGAAAAAGGTGATTGTTGCAAATGGGGCTATGGTTGGATGCCCCCTTGAGTCCAAAAGTTAGTCTAAATTGAGACCAGATCCTTAAAGTAGTAATAACGATAGGGTTGGCTGTGTATTGGGTTGACTGAATGGGTAGCTTAGATGTGAGCAAAGCTAAAAGTGAAGTGGAGGGACATGAACTAGCCTCGATCTCACACCAATTTAGCGTCGGCGCCTGAACCCAAAGGATCATTTTTTGTATGTTGGCCGCCCAATAATAATTTCTCAAGTTTGGGAGCGCTAATCCACCAGCTGATCTGTCTCTTTGTAAAAACCCACGTTTGATCCTGGGGGTCCCATTTTTCCATATAAAGGAGGAGATCAATTTGTCAACTGTACTAAAGTATGATTTTGGCAAAAAAATGGGCAGACACTGAAAAAGATACAAAAACCGTGGGAGCACATTCATTTTTATACAATTTATCCTACCTGCAATTGTTAAATGCAGACCATTCCACTTTTCCAAATCTAGTTTAATCTGTTCCATTAAAGGTAGAAAATTATTTTTGTAAATGGCTGAAAAATGTTGATAGATATTCACCCCTAAGTATCTAAAGGTGTTTCCAGACAGCTTAAAGGGAAGGTCTCCATCAGTAATGTGTGGGGTTGGGTTGTTTACCAAGAAACATTCACTTTTTGAGTAATTCAGTTTATAACCTGAAAAGGTTCCAAATGTATCTAATAGTTTGATTATGCGAGGGATCGTGGTTAATGGATCAGAAATAAACAACAATAAATCATCGGCATAAAGTGAAAGTATATGTTTGGTGCCACCTCTAGTAATCCCCTGATTATAGCTAGTTGATTTGAGTGCTATAGACAATGGTTCAATTGCCACAGCAAATAACAGGGGACTCAGGGGACACCCCTGACGAGTGGACCTGGAGAGTGTAAAGTATTGAGATCTCATTCCATTTGTATTCACTGAAGCTTTAGGTGAGGTATATAGTAACTTTATCCATGAGATGTATTTGGAACCCATACCAAATCTGTTTAGAACATCAAACAGGTACTCCCACTCCACCCTGTCAAATGCTTTCTCAGCATCTAGTGAGACCACCACTTCTGATGTCTCAACAGGAGCTGAGGATAAAAGGATATTAAGAAGTCTGCGAATATTTGAGAAGGAATGGCGATTTTTCATAAATCCGGTCTGGTCTGACGATATGATGTCCAGCAAAACAGGTTCCAATCTCAGTGCAAGTATTTTAGCTAGAATCTTATAGTCATTATTCAAGAGTGAGATAGGCCTGTAGGAGCCACACTCAACACTGTCTTTGTTTGGTTTCAACAATAAGGTTATGGAGGCCTCTGTGAGGGTTTTAGGTAAGGTTCCCTGATCCAAAGAGTCATTAAACATTTTAAGAAGAAGAGGGCTTAGTTTATCAATGAACTTTTTATAAAATTCTATCGGATATCCATCCGGGCCAGGGGCTTTGCTGCTTTGCATTAGTTTAATTGCATCAGTAATTTCACTAATTTTCAGAGGTTGATCCATATAGCTTGCTTTGCCAGTAGCAATGGATGGGAATTCCAAATTATCAAGAAATTCTGTCCTATATGTGTCAGTGTTAAAAGCTTCAGAAGTGTATAGTTTAGAGTAGTAATTTGTAAAGGTATCATCGATGACAGACGGAAGCACTGTAATTTCTCCTGAAAAAGTTCTAATTTGTTTAATTTGTTGAGATGCTGTTCGACTCCTGAGCTGGTGAGCCAACAGCCGTCCTGCTTTCTCACCATGCTCATACAAAAGTCCGCGTGAGTGCAATAGTAGTTTTTCGGTCTCATGTGTTGTAAATAGATTATATTCCATTTGTAGATTTTGTCTGTCTTTTATAAGTTCTGGGGATGGTGATACTGATAGTTTATTATCCATATGTTTAATACTTTCCATTAGCTGCTCTTGTTTTTGTTTTTTATATTTATTTATGCTCGCAGAGTACGATATAATCTCTCCCCGAATAACCACTTTAAATGTTTCCCAAAGCAAAGAAGGAGATATGGAATCTGAATCGTTATTTATAAGAAAATTATCAATTGCTGCAGAAATCATACAATTAAATGCATTATCGTTAAGCAGTGCAGAATTTAACCTCCAGGGAGGGCGTGTTTTTTGTAAGAGTGCAAAAGAAAGGTCAAGAAGTAGTGGTGCATGATCCGATATGACTAAGGCTGAGTATTCCGTGTGATTAACAGCTGGAAGGAAATCATTACTAATGAAAAAGTAATCTATTCGTGAGAAACTATTATGAACATGGGAATAAAATGAAAATTGCTTTTTATCAGGGTAGAGGAATCGCCATGGGTCCACACTTCCTATGTGGTTCATGAAAGATGAGAAGGCTTTGGCCATTTTAGATGGAGCGTGCTGTCTGGAGGAGGATCTGTCCAGAATCGGGTCCAATGCACAGTTAAGGTCACCCCCCAAAATTAATTTATAACAGCTCAAATCTGGAAGAGACGATATCAACTTTGTAACAAACGCTTCATCATCCCAATTGGGCGCATACAAGTTTACAAGAGTGACTGCTTCATTGTTAAGAGAGCCTGTAACTATAATGAATCGGCCTTGATTATCAGCTATTGTATTAGATGGGGTAAACTGAACTTTTTTATGGAATACAATAGCTGCACCCCGTGCTTTACTGCTAAAATTGGAGTGGAAACATTGACCAATCCATGATGCCCTCAATCTGTGATGATCTTTAGTGATCAGATGGGTCTCCTGTAGGAAAGCTACATCGGTTTTTAAGTGTCTTAAATGAGATACAATTCTGCCCCTCTTGACTGGGCTATTAAGGCCTTTAACATTCCAGGATACAAACCTCAGGCTTGCTCCTTTGTCTTTTATTATGTTACTCATATGTAATGGTCAGAGGTATGTAAAATAGTGACACTGCCTTGACATGAGAAGAGGAAAGCAGGGGAAGGGGAGGGAGAAAAAAAAAAAAAAAAAAAAAAAAAAAAAACACATATATACCAACAACTGTAGTGAGGACACAACTACCCACCCCCTCCCAATCACACACATAAGTATCCACCCACCCACCCATTCCCCTCCCAGAAAACCCCCCCATATTAAACTCTCAGAACGGAGAGTGTGCAACATGAATGCAACATCTAACATTCCTAAGCATGTTCTCAGAACTAGAACTAGCAGCAGGATTATCCAAAATATGCCACTTCCAGATGGCATGAGCTACTTCTCTACTACTTGAGTCAGGGGGCTCCTATTTAAAGTAATGAATTATGTGACGCTGAGAATTAACACCAAAATAAGATCGGTAGAGAGATAGTGGCCTAATAGGCATGTACCCTTTTATAGGCTATTATTAACGGCTTATTGTATGTATAAAGAATAACAAATTAAAACGATAGGTCTATGATAAGATAGGATCCAGGTCGTCACAAATCTTTAAAAAAAAAAAAAAAATACTTACAACAGCGCCTTATCAGTCCAAATTAACAGAAAATTCTAGCTTGCTGGCTGTAACAAACATCTCGGGATGAGACCGGTCTCTTCTCCATTGCAGCCTATTCGTCAGGGATATTGACGCGCTGGTCATAGAAGTGCTGGGCTTTTTGAGGCGAATCGAAGTAGTAGTCCTGGTCATGGAATGAAACGTGAAGACGGGCCGGGTGCAGCAGGCGAAACTTTATTCCTTTCAGATACAGTGAATTTTTAATGGGATTAAATGACGCTCGTTGTTTGGTCAGTTCAGCACTGATATCCGGGTAGACTCTCAGTTCAGAATCACGGTAAGTCATCTTATGTTTCCTGGCCCATCTCAGGACTTTCTCTTTATCTTGGTAACGGAGAAATTTCACGATGAAGGCTCTCGGCTTCTCTGCATTAGGCCTACTGTCCCCCGATTTGCGGAAGGAGCGATGAGCTCTCTCTATCTCAGGGGGGCTATCAAAGACTTCGGAGCCAGTCACCGTCATCAGCAAGTCCGACATAAACGTAATCGGGTCCTGGCCCTTCTCACTCTCCTCGGGCACGTTGATAATTCTCAGATTCGAACGTCTGGATCTATTTTCGAGATCGTCAACTTTGTCCAGAAGTTTACCGCATTGAGATTGAAGCGTTTTGATGGTAGTCTCCATCTCGTTGATTTTCCCAAAGTTCTCCCCAGCCAAAACTTCTGTTTGAGTGAGACGGCCATTAAATGATGACACCTGTTGTCCCAGAGAGTCTACCGATGATCTAAGGGATTCTGTTGACTCGCGAATCAAAACTGCCACATCAGTCTTGAAGCTTTCACGCTGATCATTGAGTAGAGCCTCTAGGTCGCTTTTGGTAACCGGGCCGTCTTCATTTTTGCTAGCCCAGTCAGCAGCCTTGGCCATGTTAGCTAACTTAGCCGAAACGCTAGCTCGAGCTCCTTGTTTCTGCTTGCTCATTAGGCCTATTTCTTAATACTTTCATGTAAAGTATCTGTAAATGTCCAATTGCCAGTCAACCAAAAGAGAAGAAATGGGATATTAAGGTCGTTCAGCTTAAAAATATGAAAGTTTAGTCGGAGCCCCCTTTCGCACGTCTGCTCACTAACTCGTCATGCCGCGTGACCTCTAGTGGTGGTATTTAATATACTACGTTAGATACAAACATTTCAGTCTTGGTAGTTTGTGTGTTAAGTTATTTAATTGATTTTAAACTAAATTTACAATATTTCAATATTTGCAAAAAATACGAATTCTGTTTTTTTCATATGTTTGAGGGGATTTATTGTATAAAATGGGCAATATATTGATATTATATCGATATCGTGATATGAGGCTAGATATCGTCTTAGATTTAGGATATCGTAATATTGCGATATGTCATCAGAGTCGTCTTTTCCTGGTTTTAAAGCTGCATTACAGTAAAATATGTAATTTTCTGAGCTTACCAGACTGTTCTAGCTGTTCTGTTATTTACTTTTTTACCCACTTTGCCGTTATATCCACATTACTGATGATTATTTATCAAAGTTTTCATTGTGTAAATATTTTCTGAAAGCATCAACTACCCTCTCTATAATTTTGTTGCAATATCAATATCGAGGTATTCGGTCTAAAATATCGTGATATTTGATTTTGTCCATATCGCCCAGCCCTAATTTATTGTCCTAATTTGGTAATTTTAAGAGTGCAGAGAGACGTGCATTAAAGTCCTCGGCTGGAATCGAGTGGAGGACTCTGCGGCCATGTTTGTTTACCAGCTGTTTTACTTTATGAGGGATTTTCTACATGTTGTCGTCCCGCTCTCACTTCCAGTTAGACGTGTTTTTCTTCGCTGTGATGTCTAAAAATCATCGTGATAGTTTGTTCAGTATCTTTTCTCTCAGAAACGACGAAGACGATGTTTCCTTCATGTTTGATTCTCAGATCAACTTTTAACACCAACTTTTCTGCTTTCCTCTCAGATGGTCCAGCAGGTGGTTCGGTTGGCAGATCAGCTCTGAGGCCCCCAGGTTCCCGACCTGCCGCCCCTCGCCCCCCTACAGGCCGCTCCCCCTCCCCAGTTAACAAACCCTCCCCACCGGAGCACCAGCGCTCCCATCGTCCCTCGCTGCCCGACATCTCGCGTCCCACCAGCAGCAGCAGCTCCTCCTCCAGCGGCGGGATGAAGCACAGCACCTCCGCTCCTCCCCCTCCTCCGCCATTCAGCAGGGGGGGCCGCGGCAACGCCCCGCCCACCCCCAACCTGAAAGCACCTTCTTCCTCATCCTCCTCTCACAGCAGGGAGAAGCCCCTCCCTCCGACCCCCAACAGAGGCCCCACCCCTCCCAGCTCCGTAAAGCCTCCTTCTTCCAGCAGACCCCCGACCGGCGGCTCCGCGGCCCCCCCTCCCCCGCCGCCGTACAGACCGCACACATCCAACGGGCCCTCGCACATCGACGGCGCCCCCGAGCTTCCTCAGAGGCACAACTCTCTGCACAAAAAACACTCGTCATCCGGAGGCGGCACCCAAGGACGAAGCCACGCTCCGCCCCCCCCTCCGTCACCGTCTCCAGCCGCACTGCAGGGGGGGGTCAGACCACCGCCGCCACAGAGAGACCCGCCGGGGCGCAGATCAGGTAAAACCAAAATAACTTCTGACATATTTACAGTCTTTGGACTCATTCGGACGACTGAAGCTTCATATTAGCTTCAGATCAACTTTCTTTCTTTCCTCATCTTCCTCCATCTTTGTTTCTTTCATCCCTTCTTTCATTTTTTTTCTCTTTCCTTCTTGTCTTTATATTATTTATCATAAATATAACATCCTGTGGTTGATTTTCTGTCTTTTTATGACACTTTAAAGTAGAAAATATGAGATTTGGATGGTTGGTCAGACATAACAAGCGATTTGAAGTCGTCACTTGGAGCAGTTTGCTTCAGATTCAAACTATCAACCATCATCTGAGCTCCTCTCCACACTATAAGTGATGGGGGGGGGTTTAGGTTAATTTGGGATCCTGACCGTTGATTTAAATCTTCATATTCTGACCCATCACAGTATTTCCTCACATAATTAGTCTCTATAACAAACTTCTGAACCACAAATCATTCATTAAGACTTCATCAGAGAAACAGGATTAATCCTTAATGAAGCTTTCAGAGAGCAGAAAGAGTTCCTTTTTTTAGTTTTTATGAGAAAAAAGATGATAAAAAAACACTTTTATGGTAATTTTTTAATTCTTTTTTGAAATTTTGGATAAATATTTGTAAAGCACGCTACAAAAAAAGTTGAAATATTTCCCTTTTCGTTTGTTTGAACTGCTCTCAAATGTGAAAATAGGTCAAATTAGACCCTGAACAGTCGTTTAAAGTTGTCAAATATTCAGTCAGATTTGAAGACAACAAACGTCTCTCTTCTCTCAGGCGGAGGAATGTTCACACCGAGACCAAAGCGAGTTTTGACTTGTTATCTCTTTCAACCTTTTTAAAGTTCAGTCCGGCCTTTTTAACGCAGCGCTCCGAGACGAAGCCAAGTATTCCTCCACATGACGAGTGAGAAAGTAGAGCAGAGAAGCAAAGCAGGTGGCGTGATTCGTTTCACCTCCGCCGGCCGAGTTTCTGCACGTTTAAACATGTCGTCGTTTGTCGGGACTGAGAGATAAACGTCATATTTTGGGTTTATTACGTTGTTGCTTTGTTAGATTAACAGCGGAGGAAGTTACAGGCAGCACGTGGAGCAGAGATATGATGTGTGTCAGCAGACGTGTTGAGGCTCGGTTGGGTAGGTGCAGCGTGGACGACGACATTCATCAGATGCCTTCGTATCTGTCAAGTGTGTGTGTGTGTGTGTGTGTAGTGTGTGTGTGTGTAGTGTAGTGTGTGTGTGTGTGAGAACATATAAGGAAACACGCCTCCGTTTTTAGAAATTGACTTGATAAAACTTCCAGATGCCGATTTTTATTTTTGGATTTACGTCTCGCTGGAAATGTTCATGATTAGAATTCAGAGCAGATACACACACACACACACATACGCACACACAGTCACGCACTCATGCACACACACAGTCACAAACACACACTCACACACACACAGTCACACGCTCACACACACACAGAGTCACACACACACACTCACTCACACACACACACAGATGCACACTCAGTCACACACTCACTCACACACACACACAGTCACAGACACAGACACACTCACAGTCACGCACGCACACACACACAGATGCACACACACAGTCACAGTAACACACTCGCACACACTCTCAGACACACACTCACATGCGCAGTTACACGCAGACACACTCAAACGCCCGCACACACACACACACACACACAGACACACACAACACAAAACAGGAAGGCACTTGTTAGCCGGAGCCTCTGCCGTGTTGTGATTGGATCGGAGCGCTTCGCCACGAGGCCTCCTGGTTCCTCTGCATTCCTGAAGCTCTGTGGAATATTCCAGCATTCCTCTTCACTTTCACTCGCTCTGCTGTGTGTGTGTGTGTGTGACTCTGTGTGTGTGACTCTGTGTGTGTGTGACTCTGTGTGTGTGACTCTGTGTGTGTGTGACTCTGTGTGTGTGACTCTGTGTGTGTGTGTGTGTGTGTGTGTGTGTGTGTGTGTGTGTGTGTGTGTGACTGTGTTCGCTGTCAGGATGTCTGGTCTTTCCTGTTTTTGTTCATTTTTTAGCTCTTTTTTTTATATATATATATATATATATATATATATTCTGACTTTAAGAGAGAGAGAGAGCACATGTGTGTTACTTGTGTTGCAGCATCACTTCGTGTCTGTTTTTCATTCCTGACATCAGAAAACTAAATATAACCAAAGATAAGAAGCTGTTGAACTGATGGTGATTTGTGTTCATGCTGCCTTAGAGGATAAAATGTGGCGTTTGGTATCTAATGAAATAAAGCCACAAAACATCTTTATATTTGCAGCACATGTGTAGTTATTCTGTGTTTTAGTGCTGAAATGATGAGTTCATCAATCGATTATTCAGACGACACGACATCATTGTAAATTAAATATATTTGGGTTTCTGACTTTTTGATGGATGGTTTGATATCTGTTAGACTTTGACTGTGGAACGGCCACTAAATTGATTTTTATGCGCTATTAAAAACGTCTTTAAATGTCTCAAATTTAACTTTAACTGTAGAAACTCGGAGCTGATCTGATGATGATGATTGTCGTATTTAATTTTTTTTTAGTTTAGTTTAGAGCCCGACTGATACTGGATTTTTGGGGCTGATACCGATATTAGGGAGTAAAAAATTAGCTATATTGATATATTGGCCGATAATATTATATGTACAGAATACAAAGATATACAGTTTTATGTTGTAATGATCCTCTAATTCTAATGAAGGTATAATATTTTACAGGTTAATATTAAATATGACTTTATAAAATTACGCCAGTGCACTAAAAATTTACACAAATTAATTATAATAATAATAATGATAATAATTAGAATTAGCTATGAATTACAAACAAAAACAACATATGCATATATTAAACTTGAATTAAGAAAAGGGGTCAAATAAACTTAAAATGCTGTCTTATATAACTTAAAAAAATAAAAATATATCTGTACATATTGGACAACATATTCACCGATACCAATATATCTGATTGGTCGATATCGGCTGATATTAATCAGCTGACCGATATATGAGTCCGGCTTTAGTTTAGTTTATTTTGGTCTTTAAACTCAAATATTCATGAATAAATAAATAAACAATCATATCTTCATCTCTCTTAGAAATGGTGACAAACCAAAAGGGAAAAATACATTTAAAAAAGTTTTTATGTAAAAAATAATAATAAATAAAAAAAATGTTTTTATTGCTCTTGAAATGAAAGATAAAAGGTCTGATAAGAGATTCTTTAGTGTTGAAGCTCAGTTAGTGTTTTTACTGAGCAGGAACTGGATCACATCCCTGATTTGGAAATAAGATCAGAAATTAGTTTGAAGTGTTTTTAAGGTTTCTATGATTGATTTATTAATAATGAAGTTAATTGGCATCTGAAACCTTTTGAAGTGACATCATCCTGATCGTGTGTGTGTGTGTGTGATCCACGCAGCTCCCCAGGTTCCCCCTTCCGCCGGCTCTCGTAACAACGGCCGTGAAGCCCCTCCTCCCCCGCCCCCGTACCGAGGCCACAGCTCTTCCAACGCCTCAGAGCCCCACATCCGAGGAGCCAAACCACCGCCTCCTCCTTCCTCTTCCTCCTCCTCATCAACCTCCTCCCGAACCCCGGCCGGACCCCCTCCACCGCCCCCGCCCATCCGGAACGGCCACTCCTCCATCTCCTCCTCCAAGTCCATCATAGGTGAGTCGGGCCGCTTTGCCTTCATCGTATTACTCCTCCTCTTCCTCCTCCTCCTCCTCATCATCTGTGCTTTCACCATCAACAGACACTAAAAGACATGAATATTTAGCTACTTTCACTCATTTACAGCCTTTTTTTAAATGTATATATGAGTACATCACGGTCAGAAAGTAATCAACTAAACAATTATTTGGAAAAAGGAAAATACCTACATTAAAATAAAAAGCAATTTCAGACATTTAAAAAAGATATTTCAACATTTTTGGAAGTATGTTTATTAGCTTTCACAATTATCAGTTTGAGTGTTTTGTTGGAGTTTCCAAAGCTGTTCCATCATCTGAAGAACGTTTCAGATGGTTAAACTGAGTCCTTCACTCCTGAATCCTGCAGTTTTTAGTGTTTGATGAACCTACAGAGAGTATTATCAGTGACTCTGCAGCTCCTCTCTGAGCTTCACGGAGCTTTATAGTTGAGTTTCAGCTCATTGTTTAGCTGTCCGGCTGCAACTTTTACTGTTCTGGTTCACTCTCAGTGCTCTCATAGCCTTGTTTTTAGAGAAAAAGTTGTAAAAAGCCACTGAACACTATCTGCTCAGCACCGAACGGCAAACAGACACAGATAGCTGTAGACTAGCTGGTGAACATAGTGGAGCATTTAGCAGCTAAAGAGCCAAATATTTCCCTCAGGAGTTAGTAGAGAGTAAAAACAGAGCTAAAAGAGAGTAAGAGAATATTGGACTTACTCAGGATTTCCACCACGTTTTTCTCCGTCCTGATTTAGATTTTGGTGCCTCCATCATGTGTCAGTAGTCTACGTAGATAAACTGTGTCTTTATCAGCCTGTTTTATTCGTGTTTGCTGCTGAAATACGATCAGGAGTCTGCACAGATTGACTTATTTTGACATTAACAAGTTACTGTGACCAAACTCTTAATAATGAAGAAACATGTCACCCAGAAGAAGAAGATCTATTAGACTTCAGATACACACATGAGATTTCTCAACAGCACGAAACACATATAAAAACACCTGAAACACGTCTCCTCTGCCCTCTTTCTCCTCCACATCCCAGAATATCTCACCCTGCTTCTGTCACTGATGTACTTTCGTGCAGCCAGCCTCCTTTTTTTTCTTCCACTCTCGAGCGCTGCACACGTGCCAAGAACACCCAAAGAAAAGAAAAAAAAATCTGGCTGAACTCGGAGAAGGTTTAGGGAAAATAAAACCGCCGGAGTCGTCAGTAAATTAAAGGTTTGAGGCTGCTTGCTGTTTTCTGCATGAACTGAGACGCTCTGAGTCGTGACAGTTATCCCGCCTCACTAACCTCAGCGCTCCTGTTTTTAAAAGCTGCTGTTAAACTCCATATTACTCTTAGTGTCCTCATTGATTGTTTTTTTTTTTTTTAATAAGCTCCTCTCAGCTGTTCCGCAGTCGCAGGAGTTGTTAACACTGTTTAGTTTATGAGTCAGGTGGAAGTGATGAATGAGTGTCGATAGTCAAACATCCAGCAGCAGCTATGCAAACCAGCCGCTTTTTATTTCCTGGTTTACTGGAACAAATCAGGAGGGCAGAGACAGTTCCTAGATCTCCGTCTGATACACGCGACTCATGTCAGGGAAGGTGAGCGCCTACATGTGATGATACATACACACATATTATGGCGCTTTTCCACTATACAATTCTAATACTTCTCGACTCGGTTTTTTGAGTCTCCATCAGGGATAGTACCTGGTACCTGGTACTTTTTTAGTACCTGCTCTGCCGAGGTTCCAAGCGAGCCGAGCCGATATTAAATGTGACGTCAACAGACTGCCGGCCACTGATTGGTCAGAGAGTCGCTGGAAGAGTCATGAGCCGTCCCACACAAGAATCAAACCCGGCATTTTTAAATACGAACAACAGCGTTACAGTGATTCGTTTCTCTTCTCTTCCTTTGTGTGTGACAGAAAGCCTCATACAGCAGCAAGTACACCATCGCCTCCATGTCCTCCATTGTTTATGTGTTTGTGTCGCGAATAAAACGAAGTCACGGCAGTTTAACGCAGCCGTGCTATGACGACCCCGCTCACGTTGAGGAGGAACTATGAAGTAATGTAAAAGGTAGTTCCTGGTACCGAGTCGAGCCGAGTAGTGCTAGAACTGTATTGTGGAAAAGGTCCAAAAGTGGTGTGAATTCGGTTCTTTGATGCATCTCAACGTATCACATCCTCATTTATCTATTTTACTGCATGGCTCGTTTTTCATCAATTGATAACAACAAGTCAGATAATTCAATTCGATGCCTTTATTGTCGTTGCGCAGCAGTACAACGAAATCAGAGGAGTGAATGAGTGAAGAAGGGAGTGATTTCGGATAAAGCCCAAGATTGGTCACATTTTTTTATTATTTTAGGAGGCAGGAAAGTCCTCTCAGCTGTTGTGTCTCCGTTGCAGAGTAGGACTTTGATAGGAACGCGGTACGACAGTTTTGACCGTGACGTCACTGAGGCGACGCGAGTTTACCCCAATTAGCATCGAGTCCAACTCAAGCCCCATTGAGGAATCTTTCGGGGTTAGGGTTAGAGTATATGCACAGAGGCAGGGACTCGTTTTGCTCTCCTAAAAGTTCCAGGAGATTGGTTGACTTTTGTGAACTGAGGCAGAATTTTCTATGTCTGCGTCACGATGCCTTATAAGAATCAGTTTTTCCCCCTCACTCCTCATACATGCATCCAAAGGCTCGACTGATACTGAATTTTTGGGGCAGATTTTATGGAGTAAAGATTTAATATCGATATATTGGCCGATAATGTTATATGTACATTTTATTATTGTTTTTTTGCAACAATCCCTCAAATGTGGTTATCTAACACTTGTGACAAAGTTATATAACGGAGGTTGTGATATTTTCGAGGCAGTGTAGAGCAGATTAAACACAGTCACATAAAACAATGAGCTGAGAGTCAGCAGTTTAACCTCACAGTCATTGTGTCCTTTTAAAATCCAATCTGCTGAACTATGGACACAAAACAATGAAAAATATGCTGCTGCTGTCATCATCGTCAACCACAAAAACCACAATAAAATCCATGAATGGTCCATTTTCCTTCAAAAGTCTTTATGAAGTTAAAAAGCCAAAATGTTCTCTGTAGTTTATTGTTTCGGGTTATAATATTTATATTAAATCATTTTTATTTGATCATTATTCATAAATCAATGCTAACCAATGAAAAAGTATTAAAAAGGGCTTGTGACTATTACTTGTTACTCCATTGGATCTATTGGGATTTCCTGAGATATACAAGGTTTGCACACTACATGACAAACTATTAGTATAATTATGTCGTATATTAATCAGTATAAATCCTTTTTATACAGCTACATGTGTATATTTTGTACTTTGCAGACATCAGAGGGGCAAAATATCAGAAAAACTCATCGTCAGTTTCATAAAGCAGATACAAAAACTGGTAACATCTTTTCTTTTTAGTCTTCTTTTAAGCTGAATAATACATTTGTTTGTCTGTTTTCTTTCTTCAGATGATTTTGAGTCCAAGTTCAACTTCCACCCCATTGAAGACCTTCCACCTCCGGAGGAGTACAGACATTTTAACAAGGTCTACCCCAGCAAGAACAACAAGGGTACGGCTGCACTCGTTTGATTTAAACTCTGCTGTGAGGTTGAGTTTCATTTGACCTGTGAGGAAAAATGGATGTGAAGTCATAAAAGAGCAAAAGTAAAGTATAAAAACAAAGAAATAAGAAGATGAATTATCTCACAGTCACGAAATATCAGACTGTGTTGTGTCATGGCAGCAACAACCATTCAGCCAACAGTAAATTATGACTATTTTCACAATCAGTTTGCAAAAAATGCCAAATATTAAGGTCTCAAATTTGAGGATTTGCTGTTTTTCTTTGTCTTGAATCATAATCACAGAAAACGAGACAACTGATGAGGAATGATTCCAGCAAGAAAAACTGTGACTGTTGTTTTAATGGAGACTGAAAAAATTATGAACTCATCCTTTAAGATTTTCACAGTGCTGTGAGAATATGTGTAGTTGTTACTCATTTCCAGCTTTTCATCACGTCTTCATGTCACAGCAGCTGTGTGGAATTTATAATGTGTTGTTCATAGTTAATCATTTCTGTGTGTGTTTGTTTTTGTTTTTGAAGTGTGAAACCTGACCTGTAGTAACCTCTCTGTCTCTCCTTCTACCCTCAGCCACGATGAGAGTAGCTCCTCCAGCGCCTCCGGTGAGCAGGTGAACGGACCCTCAGCTCATGACTTGAACTCTCAGTCAGCCGACTCGACGGACGGTCGCGAGGGGAAGCGCTCGAATCCATAAACACACCACCACAACAAAAAACCAACAAAAACAACACTAACACTAAACCACCAGCTGGAAGCACAGCGGAAAATGCAACGTGAAACACTACAGCCACGCAGGTTTGACACTACTCGTCAGTCACCGTCTGTCTTTGCACGAGAGAACAAAAAAAAAAAAAAAAAAAACACTCGAGAAACAGACTCGACACTTTCTCTTTTTTTTTTCACACTGTGACCACGACGACTTCTCCTCCTCCTCTGCTGACTGTACGCAGAGGCTTCTGTTCAACACTACATATCAGGACCAAACTCTAGAAAACTTCCAAATCTGTGCATTCCATCTTTTTTTCTTCTTTTAATGCATATTCATGATAATAATGGTGATTTTTGCTTAATAACAGAATATGTTATTTTTGGGGGGGGGGGGGTGTCAGCGTTGATTTGTGGGTGCAAAGAATTCAACTCTACGAATGGAAACTGTCTTTTTGAAGTTTGAAGTTTTTCATCAGATGAATTCAATTCAACAGTCTTCCCCACACTGATGATACATGCCATGAATGAATGTGGAGCTTATAATTGATTATTTGTTTTGTTTTATTTGCTTAAATAGCCATTCCTGCAGTGCCAGGTGAGGGTGCGTTTGAATCCCAACTCTTTCTGTCTCAGTGTGCCAAAAGCGGGTGGAGTCAAGTGAACTGCACAGAGTTAGGACAGTTTCCATAGATGATGTTCTTTACATATATATATAAAACTGACATTTTGGATTTCTCTTTTATTCCTTATGGATGAAAATGCATTACTGGAAAGCTTGCCAAGTTATGACAGAAGCCTCGCCAGGTTGTTTATTTTTTAACATTCGGAGAGGGGTTATTTCCTGCTTTTCTCTCTCTCTCTACTTTCCTTTAATTTTTTTGGAGGGAGAGGAGTGGGGGGTGTTTATGTTTCCATCTTCAGGCGATGTTGCACGGCAGCTTCACTGCTCAAACCCAACCGAGACACTGTGCATGACGCTCATTTATGCACTTATAAGAAGATGCGAGCATGCGATCAGGAGTGAATTCATGTTTAATGTAACACAAAACTTTAATGTGTCTGATAATAGCCAGCATCTTTCTCCAAAAACACTTAGGCCAACACTAAATTATTATTATCATTATTATTATTTGTTTACTGGACCAAGTTTAAATGATTTTAGCTACAGAGTTTCGGAGACGTTTTATAAGGGATCATTTGTCACTTTTTTTTTTCTCCACAGAATTTCCTCTTTGCAGGGAAGTCGGTATAAAAAAAGCTCAGCTCTGTTCTGAATCCATAATTGTACCTTTTTGCTGCTGGTGGGCCTTTTCTTTTCTTTTCTTTTCTTTTTTTATAGAAGGACTGTAAGACCAGAGAAAGATGATTTGTTGTTTTATTGCTATGCAAGGAACAGTTTGTACAGATTGTAGTTGGTAGCGGCTAACCAAAAAAAAGACAAAAACAAACAAAAGAAGGAACACTTAAGTGCCAGAGAACTATTTTTTTGTTTTTTGTTTTTTAGCAGATGGAGGTTTTTACTTCACTTTTCGTTATTCTGAACCATTTAGCTTGACTTTAAAAAAAAACAAAACAAAACACTAATTACATCATATTCAAACTAAAGATGCCATGCAGGGAAATGAACAATAAAAGAATAAAGTAAGTTGAGGTTAAATCAATTCTCCATTCTCAGTGCTGCGGCGCCTCCTGCTGGTTTTTGCCTTACACACATCTGTTGTCACTCTCATCGGTACCAGTGATTTTTATTTTATTTTGTTTGTTTTATAGGGGGGGGGAAAGATGATGACAACTAAGTAAATAAGAAACTATTTGAAAAATGCAATAAATATTGTATATTTACATTAAGGAATATGGTAATCATAGTTATTGATCTATTTTTATGTTGTAAAAAGCTTGTAATATAGGAAAGAGAAATGATTAAGAGTTATAACAATGTTCCAGTCGGTGAGCTTTGGTCTGATAGAGCGGACTCTCTGTAGCACTTCTCTGGATGTTTGGCCATAAGGGTGAATGAGCTGGATGGATGGATGTGAGGTTTTGCCAACGAGCCAACACTTTTTAGGGATCCTGTTTGTAAAATTTAAAAAATTTGAAGAAAGAAAAAAAAAAAAATTAGCAGGAAAGTAGTGAAGGTGAGTCTGGGAGGTGGAAGACGGCAGCAGCACAAGAAAATCAACAACAATAAATGTAACTGCACTTCCTGTCCTGGATGTTTGCTCACCTTGTCCACTCTCAGAGCAGAAACCCTGTGGTCATTTCATGTTAATCAACCATGTTTTTATCATCTGAAATAATTTTCAATAAATATGTTCCTGTTGGGGGAAAAAGGGTACCTGATGCACGGTCGCTTTGTCGTCTCTTCTTTCTGCTCTTTATTCTGTGTTTAAATGAACACATATGATACTTCACAAAAGTGGAAAAAGCAAAGTTTGAGTAAGAGGCTTGTGTGTTAGTAACTCTGAATAATGATCACAGTACCAGTTTAAATATCAGCTAAACCTTGTACTTCTTAAGTTTGATATTGAAAGTTCACAAAAGTCTATGAACATTGAAACTATTTTTCTTGTTGTAATGATTCTTCCTGTTCATACTGACCATTAGAAGATCCCTTCATAATGTTTACAATGGAAGTGATGGAGGACAAAATCCACAGTCCTTCTGTGTAAAAACAATGTATTTAGAAGTTGATCTGAAGCTAATAAGAAGCTTCATTTGTCCAAATGAGTCAAATCAAGTCTTCTATGTTTCAACGTTACAGTGTTTTTAGTGCCAAAGTCTCTTTTTGTTACTATACTTCCACCACAGCTCAACAGGGAAACACTAAGAGGGAATTTGATGCTACAAAGACTGTAAATGTGTCAGATATCCACTAAGAGCCCGTTTTTTCAGGGTCGACTTACCGGTGGGTATAACCGACCAATAACCGAATATTTGCTGCATGCCGACATTCATATAGGTTAAATGTGTTAAACAAAATAATATGAAATATTAATTACAAACAACAAGCTTTAACTGCAAAAACGTGTATTTATTTAAATGATAATCAGCCTTCATTTCTTTACAGAAACACATTCATTAAAATAACACATCTTACAGGTTTAGAGCACTAAAAATATAACAGCATGGATTTTTTTTTCTACATAAACAACACTGAACACATCATTTACAATAATGTTAGAGAGAAAACTAACGTTACGTCTCTCATTGCTAAGACTTTTGTCAAACGTTCGAGGAGCCGTTATAAACGTTGACGTTATAAACGTTGACGTACTAGTTTGGTGATTAGCGTCAGGTCCGTCTCCCTTAGTAACCGTCACAGCAGACCATGTGAAACCACGATAGCTCAACTCTGCTCCACATATTTCACACCTGACAACATTATCCTTTACTTTCTGGAAGTTTTTCCACGCTGGACTTTTGTGTGGCTTCGTCTGCATAATGTTCCCTCCAGTTAGCTAGCAGGCTAACTTACTACAGAGTAAAAGTAGCTGAGGGCAGCAGTAAAAACTCTCTGTCAGATTTACTTCACCAAGGTGGAGGTGGTTTACAGAAGCTTACAGCTCCTCCTAGTGGCTGAAAGGGAGAATTGCTCTCCAGCAAATATTAATGAAACCTTCATAGCCTAGCCTACTAGACAGCTCAACTCTTGATAAAAGTTTTCCCCTCCAGTCAGCTAGTAGATTAATTTACTACCGAGTCAAAGTAGCTGACGGCAGCAGTAAAAACTATCTGTGTCAGATTTACTTCAACACAAGGTGGAGGTGGTTTACAGAAGCTTACAGCTCCTCCTGGTGGCTGAAAGGGAGAATTGCTCTCCAGCAGCTGTAAATGAACCCTTCATACTAGACTAAACAGCTCAACTCTTGATTAAAGTTTTCCCCTCCAGTCAGTCAGCTAGCAGACTAACTAAACTAGGCTGTATTACAGGAGTTGCTGCCATGCTGGATGTGTTACCTAACCCAACAAACTCAGCATACCTTCATTAAACTTCAGCAACACACCTGCAAGCTACGGTGAGCTTAAAAACCTTTGGGGACACCAGAGTAAAAATACAGATTATGACAATGAAATTAAAGATACTAAAGCTATAATAAGTGAAATAAAACTAAATAAACATATTTAAAAAAAGACAAAATACATAATAAGCATAAAACAATAAAAATGTACAACAGTAATACAATGAAATATGTGTATTTAAGTTTATGTAAAGATATCAACAACAGCAGTAAACTTTTGCATTGACATCTTTACATAATTATGTTGACAATGCAAATGTTTACTACTTTCTTACATTGTTGTGAAGCATCCTCAATGAAATGAAGAAAGAAATGAGCTATTTTTGAATGGAAATTTACATAATAACAAGCTAAACTGTCAATTTAAATACTCAATTACTCAAAATTTGACAATTGTCTCTATGATGCAGACTGCACTGAGATATATGTATATGTATTTTAAAATTACCTGCAGGGAAAAAAAGATGAGATTACTGATGTGTTCATAAGGTTTTGTTGACTGTGCTGTACAGTGCAGATGGATCTTCCCCAGTTTCCGGACCTCTGGTTCTGAGAGGGAAATAAAAAAGATGAATCAGGTGAATCTGAAGATTTTGTATTAAATAATAGAAACAGTCATAATAAAGATATAACAGGCAAATGTAACAAATGAACAAACTGAAATAAAACTGTTGCTACTGTGTTCCTGTGTGAAGAGCTGCTCACCTCGGAGCAGTACCAGCTCTGTTAAAGTTAACAGCAGCGTACTCAGTAACCTCTTGTTCCTCCATGTGTCTGTGGAGCTGATCTGATCTGATGTTGGAGTAGAGAGGATCTGCCTGGTTGTTGGTGAAGAGCACGCTGGCATAATGAAGGTTACCATGCTCTGGCTGTGTCTGGAGGGTGATAGAAATGAGGAAAGTGTTGGTTTCTGTGAAGATGGATTGTTAAACAACATGAAGAGCTTCACAGTCAGATGAATTTTCTAGTGTCACTTTAAGATAGTGAGTGTGGAAGTGTGAAACCAGGATAGAATAGTATAACTCTCCCTCCTCACCCTCTCTCTGTCGTCTGCTCTCTCCTCAGCCTCAGACGATTGATTGGATGCTCTCTTTTTCCTGGTGAGGAGAATGAATTAAAAACACAAATGACTCAATTTTGAACAATGATTCAGTGAAACAGAACTGCTTACCTCATCCATAGGTAGACAGAGAGGATTATGATAGACAGGAGAACAGCAGCTGTTACTCCAGCAGCGATTGATTTTCCTGTTCCTGGGTTAAAGAGATCTATAAGAAAACACTGACAGTTAATCAGGATGTTACAGCATGTTTGGGTCAATGTTTCAGTCAATATATGTTAATTTAGTTCTCCTCAAGCACACAAACAACTACAATGAGTGTAAACATCCAGATTATGGTGGATTGTAAATGGCCCTAACTCTGAAGAAAAAATTGACCTTTCACAACAGTCAGATGTAAGGTGGAGTTATGACGTCCTCTTCTGTTCTGGGCTTCACAGGAATAATTCCCACTGTGTTCAGGTCTGACATCAGTGATGGTGAAGATCTGTCCTGATGCTTTTGGTGAGTCTTCATTCTCCTTGTACCAGGTGTAATTAGCTGCTGGGTTAGCATCACTGCTACAGGTCAGAGTCACTGAACTGCCCTCCACTATCTCAGCAGAGGGACTCACTGACACAGAGGGAAGCTTTGGAGCATCTGGAGGAGATATCTCAATATGAATTAACAATAAAATGAGGAAGGGTTGCATTAGTTCAACATGTTGTATTGAAGCTGCTCATTGAACTACAGCAGCAGACTGAATGTCAAGCAGGAAAGGCTGAAGAAAGCAGACATGATCAGAAAAATCTTTTCATACTTTTTTAAACAAGTCTGACAAGTCCAACAGTTGTTGTTTTATCTAAATAATCTGTTTCACTCACATTTCACATCAATAGAGATGTATTCAGATGTCCTCTTCCCCAGCTGGTTCTCAGCTGTACAGTAATACTCTCCAGAGTCAGAGGACTGGATGGAACTGAAGACAAACTGTGGTTCTTTACTGAGAGGTTGAAGGTCTGGATTTACATTCTTCTTGTACCAAGTGTATTTAGCTGCTGGGTTAGCATCACTGCTACATGTCAGAGTCACTGAACTGCCCTCCACTATCTCAGCAGAGGGACTCACTGACACAGAGGGAAGCTTTGGAGCATCTGGAGGAGACATATCAATATGAATTAACAATAAAATGAGGAAGGGTTGCATTAGTTCAACACGTTGTATTGAAGCTGCTCAGTGAACTACAGCAGTAGACTGAATGTGAAGCAGGAAAGGCTGAAGAAAGCAGACATGATCAGACAAATCTTTTCATGCTTTTATGAACAAGGCTGACAAGTCCAACAGTCGTTGTTTTCTAAATAATCTGTTTCACTCACATTTCACATCAATAGATATGTATTCAGATGTCGTCTTCCCCAGCTGGTTCTCAGCTGTACAGTAATACTCTCCAGAGTCAGAGGACTGGATGGAACTGAAGACAAGCTGTGGTTCTTTACTGAGAAGTTGAAGGTCTGGATTTACATTCTTCTTGTACCAGGTGTATTTAGCTGCTGGGTTAGCATCACTGCTACAGGTCAGAGTCACTGAACTGCCCTCAATGATTTCACCAGAGGGACTCACTGACACAGAGGGAAGCTTTGGAGCATCTGGAGGAGAAAACATAGTTGGTCAACAGTGGAATAACTGACACAATGTAAGAAGCAAATGTTTGACACAAAGTGAGGAGTGAAAGTTGATTCCCTCGTTGCTGCTCATATTAAAATCAACTGTCTGTTACCTTGGATACATTTTGACATTGTGTTAGTGCCATAGTTAGGTAAACTCACAAACTGAAGGAGAGCGGTAATCCTCATGTCCTTTCAAAGCACAGGAGATGTTGTCACCAGGATTAAACTGCCCTGAATAAAGAGAAGATTCCTCCTTCATCATTTTCTGTCCGTTCTTGAACCAGACGTAAGAAATACGACCTGCTGGACTGCAGCTGCTGAGACATTTCAGCTCTGCCTCCATATGAGACTGATGGACCGTTATTGTGATCACCTGCACCTGGAGAGCTGCATATGTGAGGAAGGACCCAAAATGTCATTTGTTACCAGTAAAATACACAAACATACAGTCACAATAACCTTTGTAGTTCTGCTGGGTGAAATAATCCAATCAAAAGTGTAAATGGAGGAAAGTACTCAATATAATCAAATCAGTTCTATGTGAAACTCTTCAACAATAACTATTCACCACTTTCACTCATCATCAGTTTGTGTTCATCAGTACCTGTGACAGTCAGAGTTGTTCCAGGTAAACTACTCCTCCATACAAAGCTTCTTGTTTTGAATGTGAAGTGATACTGGGCTGAATCGCTCTCTCTCAGGTCAGAGATTCTCAGAGTGGAGCGTCCTCTCTCTGTTTTAAGGACCTGAACACGACCTGCATACTGGGAGTCTTTACTAAGGTCCTCAGGCTGTGAGGGATTCTGCCACTGATGACTACGATCAGGACTGAACCAGAATGATGATGTGATAGATTCAGAGCTGCTGTATGTGCAGGAAATGTCCACTGATGAGCCTCTGAAGGCACAGATGCTTCTGTCAGTGTAAATCACTCTGTTGCAGGTTTGACCATGGACACCTGAAAGATACAATTAATTTAAAACATCACTTTTATTAAAGCACTATTGTACCTATATTTATAATAATAATCCTATAAAAAGCTCAACAGGAAATCTTGTTTTTCACTTGTTTAATTCTGGTTCACCCAAATCACAAAAACACATTTTCTCTCTTGTTTGTGGTGTCTATCCATGAAGATATCTGTGGTTTCATTTTTCAGGTTTTTAGACGCCGTCACCTCAACACAATAAAGTTAAACAAAGTTTAGTTTCTACATAAAAATCATGTTTGAAACAAAAACAGTTTTGGTTACTCTGAATAATCCACAGACCTATCTGTCAACAGTTTCCATTGGAACTACTTTCTATTCAAGAAGTTTAAAACATGTCCACAGCAAAGTCTGTAGATTATCCAAAGTAACAGAGACAATGTTTCTGGTTAGACACATACATCTATAGTTTAAATATACGTTTTTAAAGCTTTAAGCGGTATAAATAATATTCCATTCACTTTCATTGTGTTGGGATGGCAGCAGACTTTTCCAGGATTAACATCTCAAAATTTAGGCACATGAAACTGTAACTATTTGCATGTTAAAAAAGGAGCAAATCAGAAAATATGGTTTTAGTATTTTGAGTGAACTGACTCTTTAAATGTAAACTCTTATTTTACATTTATTTTGCAGTCAACACAGTAAATAAGATATAAGAGTGAAACATGTCTAACATCTCATGGAGCTGTGGTTTGATTTTGATCCACTTCTATACAATGTTTGAATAACATGCTGCCCCAGAAACATGAACATACAATGTATAGTACAATAGTTTAAAGGCTCCACTAGATGTGGTTATGTTAGTGGGAGACTGTGTTGTAAACTCACACACTGAAGGAGCAGGATGATGCTCAAATCCTTTCAATGCACAGGAAGAGCTGTCTGCAAGAGGAAAGTTCCCTTTATAAGTAGAAGATGTTTGATCCTGAATTTTCTCTCCATTCTTGTACCAGATGAAGGAAGAACGATCAGGTAGACGACAGCTGCTGTGACACTTCAGCTCTGCCCGGGTAGAATACTGATCGACTGTTGATCTAATCACCTGCACTTGTAGATTTGGCTCTGTGAGGAAAAAAAGGGAAAAATCATTTGTACATCACAGATAATGAAAGAAAGGCAGACAGTTAAAATGACAATTCATATAAGTGACCAACTAAACTGGATCATTTAATAAAAAATACCCTAGAATAAATTAGTACACAAAATGATGAAAACCATTCAATCAAAATTGATATTAAATTAAAATTAATCTACATTAGTTCAGCCAGTCGCCCCATTCATTTGTAATCAGCTTGTTTAAATGTACTGTGTCAGTGTTTGTGTTCATCAGTACCTGTGACAGTCAGAGTTGTTCCAGGTAAACTACTCCTCCATTCAAAGCTTATTGTTTTGAATGTGAAGTGATACTGGGCTGAATCGCTCTCTCTCAGGTCAGAGATTCTCAGAGCGCAGTAGTTCTTATCACAGTGATACTGAACACGACCTGCGTACTCTGAGTCTGTTCTCAGATCCACAGGTTCATTATTACTCTCTTTAAACCAGAGTGTTTCATCAACTGCAGTATCAACATTTATCCTGGATGGGTATCTGTAGTTGCAGTTTATGTCCACTGTTGATCCTTTTAAAGCACAGATGTGAGTAGAAGTGTAAGTCACTCCCCAGTCATCCTGACCCTGTACCACTGTAACACAGAGCACATCAGAAACCACAATCACATTTATAACAAGTTAAGAATCAGTGAATAAGAAAAAGTGGATCATGGCACCAATATGTGGTCATTCAAAGCTCCTCATCGTGCATCAATCTAACTAGAACTGAAATGGAATACAGTATTTTATTATTTAATTATCATATTGTATCATTTGTTACTGCTGAGTGTTTCAGCTTTAGTCCATTCATTCTGAAAGTTCACACTGTTGTTTTGCCTGTTTGTTGTACTTTGTAAAAAGCTAAAGCTGAACACCTGAAGTGTGTCTCTTATATACAGGACACCAAGTAATGTTTACTTATATTCAACATTTGAATAATCTTTCACCTCATGTTCATTTTCAGCACTTTATATTTCCCATTTTGAACGAAGCCTGGAAGAACACAAGAATATAAAAGTCCAAAAATCAAACTGGTTTCTTTGAATTTACTGTACAAAGAAATTATTTTAGTTGCTGTTCACAGTTAATCTCTCTGCACTGAGGCAGAGCATGATACAGTGTGAAGGTGCAGTGAAGGAACAAGAATATATTGAAGGTGTGAACATTAATGTGGTTTTAGTAAACAGGATGAGAAGTAGACACTGCATCATCAGAGTCTGTGCTTGTTGCCATGACGTTCTTATCTATTGGTTCTTTGGTTAAGCTGCTTCTCAGTAAAGTGTGAAAACCACCAAGAAAGAGTACAGAGTGCAAAAGCTATCAGATCTAAAACATCATGATAAGATGAAATTCTCAGTGCATTGCCGTACAATCATAGAACTATGAATATATTCATATGCATGTATAAAAATATATGATTCTTACAATCTATGGAGGGAGGGAGGACAAACCATATCAACCAGGCCCCGCCCCCACCACTCATGACGCAAACACAGCTCTACATCTCATTAGTTATTATATTAGTTCAGCAGTGAATACTGATATATTTCAAGCCATGTTCACATTCATTCAGAGGCTAACAGGTATAGTGAATGTTTGGCCAGTTAAAAAGTTATAGTACAGTACCTGACACAGAGAGAAGGAAGACAACAAATCCACTGGCTGCTGCTGTTAAACTCATAGCTGCTCCTCTCATCGCTCTGTGAGGTTTCAGAGACAATAAAATACATCAAATAATGTACACAACATGTAATAGTCATATCAGTAAACTGTTCTACTTACAGCAGAGAAGGGCGTTGTCTGTTAAGATGCTCGTCGTCTGTGATCTGTGAGCAGAAGTCAGATATCAGGACGCTAAATTAAGTTATTTCCTTCCTGTTTGTTACTGTTATGAATATGTAGGAGGAGCCAAATGTGACAACCAAGTTTTACTGTTTTCTGAAGACTTAATATAATCTATGTTAGAGAGAATAAGAGACCAGTTTCCTGGCCTCCTCATAATTTTAAGAGAGAGAAGAGAAATAATGAGACTTTAAAAAAGAAAAATCTTAATCTTTAACAGGGGACACATTTCATTGTCTAAAGATAAATATGACATATGTGACGGATGTGTGACATTTGGTCTGATGCATCGCCTCACTACAATCTGAATAAAACACCCAATTATAACATTTTTTCAGCAAAATGAATCTAAAACGATCTGCAGGGCTAGACACCACAGGAGGTCAGTGATGAAATATGTGGTTTTGTTATTCAGGTGAACTGAACCTTTAAAGCAGACAGTGGAGGGAGACCTCAGTGATGAAGCCTGAATCTGCAACACTGAAGCGTCACCACTAGATGGCAGTGAAACATAAGAGATACTGAATCACAACCTATAGCTGTCTCCTGCTTCTCTGTGAGAGCTTCCAAGGTGGACTTTTACATAAGTGGGATTTTTCCCTTTAAGCTGTATCCCACAAATGTTCCCATCAGTCTTCATCACCACACTTTTACTTTTTTCTACTACGGGTTTGGAGTCTAAATATTCCCATATTGGGCTGTGTATTGTTTTCTGCCTGGAACTTCCTCTGCTGCCACCCGCTGGCACTAACCCGTTATCTCAAGAAGTCAAACCTGAGAAAGGTAAACACTGATTGATGACTGACTACTGATGGTAATTTTACCGTTTTTTAAACAGTTATTGTGTTAAACACACACGGAGATACTTCTGTAGGGATCCTTTCCATGCTGTGAGAATAATGACATTTATGAGCCTGTCACTGGAGAAAACAAACGCTTTATTTAGACATAGCATGTGCGCCTCGTTTAATTGCACTCAGAGCCATCGGACCTTATGGTGACAACATGGCGCCTATTGTTGAGTTGTCTCTACTTACTGGAAGTTTGTGTGGCTTCGTCTGCATCATGTTCCCTCCAGTTAGCTAGCAGAACTTACTACCGAGTCAAAGTATCTGAGGGCAGCAGTAAAAACTCACTCCGTGTCAGATTTACTTCAACACAAGGTGGAGGTGGTTTACAGAAGCTTACAGCTCCTCCCGGTGGCTGAAAGGGAGAATTGCTCTCCAGCGGCTGTAAATGAACCCTTCATACTAGACTACACAGCTCAACTCTTGATTTAAGTTTTTCAATAAAAAATCGACCACAAAACAAATGTCGAAGTTAGACCCTGAAAATGATTATTCTTTTATTCGGTTTTAATGACACATCCCTAATATCCACTTGATATGACTAACTCAGACTGCTGAAGCTGAATATAAGCTTCACATCTACTTTTAAATGACTTTGTGGACACACTGTGGATTTTGTCCTCCATCACTTCCACTGAAAGCACATTTGAAGGAGATCTTTTAATCTACTGGGATCTCAATGAAACTTTCAATCACACTTTATTTGCGTAGCACATTTCATACAGGTTGGTGCAATTCAAAGTGCTTCACAGATGACTGACAAGCCGATAATAAGGCAGAACAAATGTAGACAGTGAAGAGTAAAATCAATTTGAGACTAATTTATACCAGAAATACAGAATATGAAAATTAAATAAAAGATATAAAAGCTATCAATAAGTGAAATAAAACTAGATCAAATATATATTTTTTTAAAAGACAATAAAATAATAGACAATAAAATAATAAAAATGTACAATATTAATACAATGAAATATGTGGATTTAAGTTTATGTTCGGCGGCATCAGCAGTAAACTTTTGCATTGACATCTTTATATAATTATGCTGTCAATGTAAATGTTTACTTCTTTCTTACATTGTTGTGAAGCATCAATGAAATTAAGAAATACAGAAACTATGTATGTCTCGATGTAAATTTACATCAACAGTTAAACAGCTAAACTGTCGATTTAAATTACTCTAAAATATACAATTGTCTCTATGATGCATTCTTGGATACGTTCACCCTGAGATATATGTATGTGTATTTTAAAATGACCTGCAGAAAAAAACGAAAAAGGAAAAACAAAACGTAAAAAAAACAAATATGAGATTGCTGATGTGTTCATGAGGTTTTGTTGACTGTGCTGTACAGTGCAGCTGGATCTTCAACAGTTTCCTGACCTCTGGTTCTGGGAAGGAAATAAAAGATGAATCAGGTGAATCTAAAAATGTTATATTAGATTAAACAAACAGTCATATTAAAGATGTAACAGGCAAACGTAACAAATGAAAAACTGAAATAAACCAGTTGCTACTGTGTTCCTGTGTGAAGAGCTGCTCACCTCGGAGCAGTACCAGCTCTGTTAAAGTTAACAGCAGCGTACTCGGCAACCTCTTGTTCCTCCATGTGTCTGTGGAGCTGATCTGATCTGATGTTGGAGTAGAGAGGATCTGCCTGGTTGTTGGAGAACTGCACGTTGGCATACAGAACGTTATATTGCTCTGGCTGTGTCTGGAGGGTGATAGAAATGAGGAAAGTGTTGGTCTCTGTGAAGATGGATTGTTAAGAATCAACATGAAGAGCTTCACAGTCAGATGAGTTTTCTAGTGTCACTTTAAGATAGTGATTAAGCCAGGCAAGTCTAAGTACACACGGCCGGTACAGTGAAACTGCGAATGGCTCATTAAATCAGTTATGAAACCAGGATAGAATAGTATAACTCTCCCTCCTCACCCTCTCTCTGTTGTCTGGTCTCTCCTCAGCCTCAGACGATTGATTGGAGGCTCTTTTTTTCCTGGTGAGGAGAATTAATTAAAAACACTAATGACTGAATTTTGAACAATGATTCAGTGAAACAGAACTGCTTACCTCATCCATAGGAAGACAGAGAAGATTATGATACACAGGAGAACAGCAGTTGTTACTCCTGCAGCGATTGATTTTCCTTTTCCTGGGTCTATAGAGATTGATAAGAAAATACTGACATTTAATCAGGGTGTTACAGCATGTTTGGGTCCAATGTTTCATTGTCAATATATGCAACTCTAACTCTAATGTCTTGGTGGTCCAATACTGTGATTTACAGTCTCACTTTCATCTGTAACTAATGTCTTTATTTATATATATTTATTTATAAGTTGCAAAAACATGTTTACATCAAATCGCTGCAAAACAAATTCTTGTCCATGTTCATTTGAATTAAAAACACTGGTGACACTTTAAGCAGCTGCAGTGAGCAAACTATTCTCTCTTCCTGCAGCTTCCTCTGCACCAGTGGCGAAGAAGACACAATTTTTTAAAAGGGTGGACTTTTGTGAAGTAGGCAGGGCCACTATTTACATTCGATGTGCATTCAAATTTCTGTCAAACATTTGTATCTGACGAAACACCTGTTTAAACCGTATTATAGAAGCATACTGTGACACTTAATTTTAAAAAACCCAAATGCATTATTTCTTCGTTCTTATTTATTACCAATAACACATTAATGTAACTTTTTAAATCACACGGCAACAAGAACGTCTATGTGTGAATGTTTTTGCCTTTTTTCCAAAGTTGACACTTCCTGTATCAATTTTGGTTTTGTACATTAACATTTCAGCCAATCAAACAACTGTGAACTCAAGGAGATTGACAAAGAACAGAATGCTGGGTTACAAAACTATTTCCAAGTAGATGGCGTAGTGAAGTGTTTTCACTACAAATGTGACAAGCACAAACTCAATAGGCTAATTAAGCAACAGAGAAAAGGTTAGTGTGATTCTTCAGTGTTGACGATTAAAGGCTACAATTAAATCCAACAGATATCCTCTCCCGATGAATCATGACACCTTGCATTCACACACACCAATCAAACACATGGGCGCTTTTCAACTAGTGGAGGGACATCTTTCGAACAATAAAATATTTCTCATGACAAGAAATAACAAAAACATCTGAACATAAAATGACAGAAATTACTTCAAAATGTTCATAACAAAAATTGGAGAATAAGGGAGTTTCTATTCCTGTGTGTGTGTGTGTGTGTGTGGGTGTGTGTGTGTGTGTGTGTGTGTGTGTGTGTGTTTGTGTGTGTGTGTGTGTGTGTGTGTGTTTGTGTGTGTGTGTGTGTGTGTGTGTGTGCGCGCATCTAGAGATGAGAAGCTTGGAAGGTGAGGAGAGTAGGGGAGGGGAGAGAGATAGATGTCCGTCACCAGCCATCACATTTTAAATATGTACATGGGCTAATCAATCAATAGTGTATTTTATCAACA